>NC_056725.1:822565638-822648138 GCF_019279795.1 Protopterus annectens
TGGACAAAGCCAAAAATAATGCAGGGACAAAAGCCCAAAAACAGAGACAGTTTTTAAATATTGCTCTTATAGACTTAGAAAGTTGATAGAATAACAGGGTTTGTATTATTGTGCATTTTCCAAAGGATATGAATTCTGAAACACAAATATCTGTCTTTATTTAGTGACTTCACTTTTTAACGACTTTCCAGAAAACTACAATTTTATGAGGAAGAGATGAAAAATATGAGGCAAAAATCTGGACATTCTGCAAAAATCTGGACAGCTGAGAGGTACAGAGGTCAGGATAGTCTGATAGGCTAAGTACAATCACAAGACCTTCTTCAACTATGTCTGAAACCTTAAAGGTAAAATGCAGCAGTGTGCTGAACAGGTGGTGAATGGTGCCACCTGTAATGAACAGGAAGACATTGTGAATCTACTGCCTAATAAATTCATCTTAAACTTCAACCACCCCAATCCTCCAGCTCCACCAGGTGAAACCTCCTCCAACATACTTCCCTCAGCTATTAGCAGGGATGAGGTGCTGGCAGCACTTGCTGAAGCCAAGAACACTGCCTCTGTAGGTCCTAACAACATCCTAGGTTGCCTCTTGAATAGGATAAAACATGACCTATCAGTACCATTTGAGACACTCTTCAACTATAGCCTTGAAATAAGCTGCATTCCAAATGAATAAAGGACTGCAACAGTCATTCCCCTCCACAAGGATGAATCATCAACTGACCCAAGGAACTACAGACCCCATCAGTCTAATGATCCTAATATGCAAAGCCATGGAATGAATTATCATAGAAATGATAAGCAAGGACACTGGAAACCTACAGACACTGGGCCCATTCCAGTATTGCTTTGTTAAGGGAAGGTCATGCCTACTTAACCTAACAGACTTCTTTGAGAGCCTCACTAAGACAATGGACAAAGGTAAAATAATGCATACTGCTTATCTTGACCTAGCGAAGGCATTTAATACAAAACCCCACTCAAACATTATTGACAAGCTCTCTGAGCTAGGCATAAATCCATACATAACTTGCTAGACTGCCAGCTGGCTCACAGGCAGGACCCAAGAAGTCAGGATTGGTGAGACCACCTCCACCAAGAGACCAGTCATCAGAGGAGTACCCCATGGTTCTGTGCTGGGACCACACCTGTTTGGTGTCTACTACTCACAAGTCAAGGTTAATGTTCAGGGACTTTAGCTCACCAAGTTCACAGATGACTGTAAACTGGGAGCTGTTATAGAGTCCCTCCAAGACACCAACATCTTGCAAGAGGGTTTAACACAGACAAATGACTAGTGCCTAAGCCATGGCCTAAAACGGAATGCCAAAAAATGCATTGTAATGCCCTTTGGGAAATTGTCAACCCACATTAATTGCTCCATTGATAAAACACCCCTAAGAGTCAATCTAGTAGTAAGGAGTCTGAAAACATAAGTAGATAGCAATCTGGCCATTGACCAACATGCAGCTAAGATAGTCAGAAAATTATTCTATGTTGCCCAACTTGTAGGTAGGGGTATGACATCCAGGTCCAAACAAGTTATAGTATCACTCTACTCAACCTGTTAAACCTGTTATTGAGTACACTGCCCCCTTTGGCATGTACCTAAACAGATTCTTGCAACAGTTGGAGCACCCACAAAGGTTTCTCACCAGGAGAATTCAGGGCATGAATACACTGCCCTACACTGATTGCCTAAAGGCTCTGTCTCTATAGTCAGTCTCTTAAAGGCTACTGAAAGGATATCTTTGCTTGGCTTACAGGTCTTCCTCAGACCCAACTTTGATGGATCTGTTGCACATGTGCAAAACAAACAGCACCAGAAACAGTAGATCTAGGGATCTGAACTTCACTTGTGACATAAACAGAATGTGTTACAAAGACATGCATCGGGAGCCTTTTTCCCTGGGCCGCTGCTAAAAATTGGCTTTGTTCCAAGTCGGGCTTTCCCGATTAACAAATGTTAAATAAATAAATAAAAATAAATAAATGTGCTGAAGAGACAGATATGTGTACAAAAGAATCCCTGCTCTGTTGAATAGGCTCATCCCTGACCCTATTTAAACAAAACCCTGACAACTGAATGTGAGATCATAATTTTATGCCTGGTCTGGCCACCATGTCCTTTATGGACAGAAGCTGTCAATAAGAAAAGTATTATCCTTACTAACACCCCACCCCAAGAAATCCCTTAGTTACCTCTCTACTAACATGTCCTCATAGATGCCCATGATACTCAGGAGCCAAATGGGTTGGGGTGCTCAGCTAGGCTTGTAAGGGCCATAGTGGTTGTAAGCCTAGTAACAACCTATGAACCTATAAATAACTCCACGATCACATAAACATGGAAAGGGGCAAAATCATTGTAAGAGAAAATCCCTTTTTTTTCTTTTGATGGAATGCTGTGATGCCATACAGAGTGACTGAGAGCGTGGTATTCAGAGACAGGTTGCTGTGTGACACTTTTGTGTACGTGGCAATTCTCTTTTACTCAAGAAAAACTGCAGACTTGTCTCACACCTTGTGTACCTTTTGTAAAATTAAAAGGGAAACCACAAGTAATGGTGAAGCACTGAAAAACTGTTCGAAAACTGTCCCATTTTATAGCATCATCAGTGCACATCAAACCAATCAGATCTCAGTTTTCTTAAAACTTAATATAAAAAATATATATATTTGGATAAAATACATCCTAAATAATGCATACATTTTTAACAAGCATATAAACTATTTACATTTATTATAGTAGGCTTTTCTTTTCAACACAGCTTTATAGTTGACACCATTGTTAAGCCCTGGTGCTCTGCATGCATGAGAGTTCAAATGGCAGGTTCTTTTAACAAAAAAAAAAAAAAAAATTTTAAACTATAATAGTGTCCTTTTGTGATGCCTGCGCTTATTTTGCAACAACAGTCAGTTTTTATTTCATTAGTTTTTATGTGCGTATTTTTAAGCATATTTTATGTACCTAAGCATATTGTAGATCATGCATTTTGCACATTCGTGTATATGTATTTTATATATATAGTAAGGAACAGATGGTCAAATGCATAGTCATTTGAGTATATTTAGTAGCAGCATGCAATATGAATGAACAAAGCATTAATAATATGACAATGTTTTTTTTTGAAACAGCATGTTTAAGGAAGGCTAGTATGAATTTTTGGCAAGCCACTATTTTAGGAATAATATTAGTTCTTTTAATTAGTGTTTTAATTTGATTCTATATATTCTGTCTTTTTAATGAAAGAATGTTTAAGAACATAAATTTGGCTCCAAAAAGTGTATAAATAGTATTAATTTATCAATTAAGGTTATTCTGAAGAAGTCCACATTGAAGTGGATGAAAGCACTTAATTGAATGTTTTAAAGAAGTTATGTTTTTTTTTTTATTCCTATTAAACTGGTAGTATTATTGTTTGCTGGACTCGTGCTTTCTACTAGCGTATCCACACTATAGCGTTTAGCTGTTTTTTGATTCTTGGTTGTTTTAATGCTATTATTTGGGATTTAAATTTTAACCATGCAATAACTAACTTGTGGCCAGTAAGAGAAAAAATAATCAGAGTCCTAGAAATTGGCTAGGTGGTCCACAGGCTTGGGGGAGCCAACAAAGAGCCTTTCCCATCTGTGAAGACAACCACAGTGGACCCATTAAAGACATGCAGAATGGCAACATGGAAGCATATTGGTAATGTTTATAGTTATTCATATAAGCTGGGGCCAAGTTTTCCCCATATCTGATTTGCACAAAACATAAATGCACAGGCAATAATAAAGTATGCAAATACGAGCACTACGCAACTGCACTTTTGCATACCTGCAGACGATTAAGTCAGCACATACAGTGTATAAGCAGCAGTGTGCCAAACAAGAGGGGGTTGGAGAGAGGGAGTGAACACTGCAACAGTGAAGAGAAAGACATTTACTATTCTGGTAAGATTTTACACAGTTGTACTATGTCCTTCTAAATCACTGTTGCAGTATTCTTTATTATAGGGAGAGTGAAAAAGCTTAAGTAACAGAATGGGAGGTGGAAAGCTGAGAACAGCCCTCAACAAACCCACATAAAATGGTTCTAGCAAAGCCTGCTCTGGCCCTAGAAACCATATCCAACTTATAATGCTTAGTAAAGGTATGCACTAAGACCAAGTAGGCACTTCAAGGATGGAACTGGTTTCAAACCCCTTGAAGAAGGCACCAGAAGAGGCAACAGCCGTAGTGGAATGAGCTCTAACAGAAGTCAGCAAAGATTTGGCATGAAAAGAATAACGATGTCTGTACCTTAACAGAAACCTGGTTTAAGGCTCCAGAGAGCACCTAGCACTACCAGGCTACACTCATACCATACATTTCGGCCACAGAACCCAGACCGCAATACAAAAGGCAGGGGCGTATCCATATACCCACACCTCCAGGTTAGTGGCACAGTATGATGCTTCAGAGATCATCCACGTGCAACTAACAATGGGCAAAACTGCTATTCAAATTATAGCTTGCTACAGATCACCCACCATGCCCCAGGACCCCCACTCCGCATTCCTGGAAACACTGGGAAACATAAAGGTCCTACCAAACACCCTGATATTGGGTGATTTCAGTTACCCAAACATTAACTGGGAGAACTACTCAAGTACAAACTCTCTTGCCCAACATTTCCTAGAATTTATAAACTCAAATGTCCTGGATCAACTGGTCAACACCCCCACCAGAGGTGACAACATATTGGACCTGGTCATCACCAACATGGGCGACTGGTGTTCCACACCAGAGGTCAACCCCTTGCTGGTTAGATCTGAATATAGACTAATCACTCTGGATATCCACATTCCGCCACCAACCCCGGTCAAAGAAACCACTGTGAAAAACTTTTCAAAAGCAAACTTCACATTACTTAAGACCAAGGTGGGAAGTTTCAAAGCCCCAATGCTAAAGGATAATGCTGTCCAAGCTGCAAAATCCTTTACTAATGCACTCTATGGACACCTACAAGAATGCATGGATCATTCTATCCCAAACAAAACCAAAACTCCCTGAAAAGGAAACCAGTCTGGTGGACCCCTGCCATAAACAAACTATACAATAGAAGGAGGAAACTAGTACAGAAAAGAGTAAAATCCCAAGAAGGGAATACATCCCTGATCAGTATCAGCAAGAGACTACGTTCCCTCATAAAATCATCCAAGGCTAGCTTCGAAAGAAAAATTGCCAAGGACACCAAAGATAACCACAAGGCATTCTTTAACTATGTCAAGAATTTAAGTGGCAATGCTCCGATCTGCTCGGAGTTAGTGTGGAATGGCACAAAATGCACTGAACCAACCAATATAACCAATATCCTGGCAGACAGGTTCAATGCAAACTTCACCCCACTCTCTCCCCCAAAAGGGCCCATAACTATACCAGAAGAATGTAATGCCCCTGAAATCACAGACACTCAGGTTAAAACAGACTTCTCCAAAGCCAAAAATACAGCATCAATGGGACTGGATGGTGTCCCAGGCTGCGTCCTACACAAGCTCAAAGATGAACTAACCCCTCACCTAAACACACTGTTTAAACTCAGCCTCTCCACAGGCTATGTGCCCACAGGGTGGCACACAGCAACAGTTATTCTGCTCCACAAAGGTGGAGCCACAATGGATCCCGGGAACTATCACCCTATAAGCCTGACTAGCTTGGTCTGCAAAGCTATGGAGCGCATCATCATGGATCTCATTAACAGAGACATTGGGAACCTCCAAACATTGGACCCTACCCAGTTCGACTTTGTTATGGGCAGATCATGCCTCCTAAACCTGGTGAACTTCTTTGAGACAGTTACCAAGGCTATAGACGAGGGAACAGTGGTCCACACAGCCTACCTAGACCTCGCAAAGGCCTTCAACACCATTCCCCACTCAGGTATTATAGACAAGCTCACCAGCCTGAACATAAACCCCTACGTCACAAGATGAGTTGCCAACTGGCTGACGGACAGAACCCACATGGTAAGAGTTGCGGGAGCTAGGTCTGACTCTAAACTGGTTACAAGTGGCATTCCACAGGGCTCAGTCCTAGGACCCCTCCTGTTTGGCATATACTTCTCAGAGGTACAGGCAAGCACAGGAGGACTATGGCTGACCAAGTTCACAAATGACTGCAAACTAGGGGCTATAATTGACTCTCTGGCTGACACAGGCATCCTCCAAAAGGGTCTCACTGAGACGGATACCTGGTGTCAAAACCATGGCCTCAAGCTAAATGCCAAAAAGTGCATAGTCATCCCCTTTGGAAAAAACAAAGTGCCCACAAACTACCACATAGGTGGTAACCCCCTAAATATGGAAGACGTAATAAGGGATTTAGGGACCCAAGTAGATAGTAACCTCTGCTTTGATAATCACATTGCCAAAGTGGTTAGAAAATCCTTCTATGTGGCCCATCTTATCACAAAAGGGTTTGCATCCAGATCCAAAGAGGTCATTGAGCCCCTCTACTCATCATTCATCAGACCCATCATAGAATACAATGCCCCATTTGGGATGTACCTTACAAGACACCTGCAACAACTGGAAAGACCACAGAAGTACCTCAACAAGTGGATCACTGGCCTCAAGCAGATGTCCTATGCAGCTCGACTGAAGAAACTCCAGTTGTACTCTGTTGCATACCACCTACTCAGAGGTGATCTCTGCCTGACATACAAGGCCATGTCCAACCCAGAATTGATGGACATGCTCCACCTAAAGAAAACCATATCCCCTCAAGCCACACGCTCCAGGAATCTAAATCTCACCACAACAATAAATAGGATGTGCTGGAGGAATAGATTCCTGTCCCAGAGACTTCCCATGCTCTGGAACAATATTCCAGTCTACATTAGGCAGAGCTCCTCACTAACCCTCTTCAAGAAAACCTTGATGAGTGGATGGGAAACAGGAAGTTTACCCCAGGGATCACTTCAATGGCTCTGCTGGACAGAGGCACAGGGAACTAATCTAAGGGGGCGACGAAAGCCAACACATTCCAGCTAGGCTGATAAATGCCTTTGGGCAGATAGGCTAGTACCTACCTACCTATGAACCTAAAAAGAAATTGCCTGAGATATCCAGAGGGGGTTGGTTTGCTTAGAAACAGCCAAACCCAATGTCCTGTGATGAAAGGAAACAACAAGCTGGTCAGAGTTATGAATGGCTTTAGTACCTGAGCTGTCTCTGCAAATCCAAGGTACGCAAGACCCTCTCACTAGCAGACTGAGCAGAAGGGAAAAAAGAAGGGAATTGTACTGACTGATTCAAGGACAACTCATTCACTGCTTTGGGCATAAAAGAGGAATTAGTACAAAGAGACACTGTGTCCCTGTGAAAAAAACAAAACAAAAAGGAGGAATGGTCATAAGGGCCTGGAGCTCAGCAATCCTCTGAGCAGAGTAAGAACCAGCAACAAAACAATCCTCCAGGTACAATGTTGCAAAGAAGCAGAATCTGCAGGCTAAAAGGAGCGTGAGTCATTTTTTCCAAAACAAAATTAAGGTTCCAAGGAGAAGGAATATGTTTCCTTTGAGGCCTAATATGCAGGATTCTTTTAAGAAATTGTTTGACATCAAAACAAGAAGCCAAGGGAGAATTCAAGGGCAGACAAGCAGAAATGGCTGACAAATGGTCCTTCTCAGAATAGGTCCAGCCAGACAGGAGCAAATTACACAAATAAGAAACGATTAAAGGGACCCCTCTGAAAAAGGGTTTTGGTTACAAGCATGAGACCAGGCAGAAAATCTTTTCCATTTGGACATATACATTTTTTTGGTTGAGGGTTTCCTTGCCTCCTGTAAACCCTTGAGCATGTACTCAGAAAATAGTGCTTTAAAGGGATCAAAACCACCCTACCACCCACAGTGACAATTGAAGAGTGGACAAGTGAGGATGGATGAGAGGCCCCCTTGTCTTGTATGAGGAGATCCAATTGCTGAGGTAACTTGTGGTGATTGTCCCTGGCCAAATGCATTAAGGGGGGATCCAGTGCTGTTTTAGCCAAAAGAGAGGCATCACTAGCAAGATTTTTGGGGAGTCCAGCAGAATTTTCTGCAGGACTCTTGGAAGTAGAGGAAGAGGAGGGAAAGCATAAAGAAACATCCCCTTCCAGGGAAAAGAAAGGGTGTCTGTCTTCCACACCAGATGGCATGACACTCTGGAACAGGAGAAGGAGCTGCCTGTTCAGAGGGAAAGCAAAAAGATCTACCTGAGGAAGATCCCACTGATGGACAATGTCCAGAACCACATCTTTGTGAAGCATCCATTTGTGAACTTGTGTTTTGGAGTTGCTGTCAGAGCGTCTGACACTAAATTGTGTTCTGAAGGAATGTAAACTGCTTGAAGAGTTAACTGAAAGCCACCTCCCAAGCCTGAAGAGCCATCCTGCAGAGGAGGTAAAATTTTGTGTCTCCCTGCTTGTTGACATATGACATCACTGTAGTGCTGTCTGTGTACACTTTCAAGGGGCCTAGAGAGAACATGGGGTGAAATACTTGAAGGGCCAGAATCAGAGTTTGCATCTCTTTGATGCTGATATCGTCTGACTTCTGATGGGAGGACCAGAGACCCTGAAATTTCAGGTGACCACATAAATCCCCCCACCCCATGTCTGAGGCATAGGTGAACAGTTCTTGAGAAGGGACTGGAGGTTGAAAGGGCAAGCTGGGGTTGAGAGCAAAATGTTGAATCCACTAATCAAATTCCTTCTTTCAACATGGAAGGACAGGTACACTGAAATCCAGAGGGTGGCAATGCTGCAGCCAAACTGACTTGAGGTACAATTGAAGCTTCCACATATGCAGTCCAGCAGGAAGGAGCACTGGAATATAAGTGGCCATGAATCCCAGGGCCCAAAGAACTTTCTGGCTGGAATGATAGTCAATGGAAAAACAGACTGAAAGAAAGTTATCAGTGACAAAAGTTTTGGAGGTGGAAGAGCGGCCAACATTGGCACTGTCTGACTCTTGCATCCCAGATACATATGATCCTGAGAGGGAGTCTGGACAGACTTTTGGAAGTTGATAATGAACCCTAGACTTTGAAGAAGAGAGATGGTGAACTTCAGATCCTATAAGAAGTGACTGGAAGAAGTGCCTGAAGCAACAGGTCATCTAGGTAAGGAAAAATCTGAATCCCTTTGAGCCTGCAGAAAGCAATCACAGGGGCTAGGCATTTTATGAATACCACTGGGGCAGTAGAGAGGCCAAAGGGGAAAGCAGAGAACGGAAAATGAATGGAAGAAAAGGAAATGTAAAAACTTCCTAAAAAGAGGGTTAATAGGGATATGAAGGTAAGCATCCTTCAGATCCAAAGATACCAAAAAAGCTTGTGGTAGTAAAAGAGGAAACAGGGTTTGAAGAGTAAGCATCAGAAAAGAGGGGATCTTGAGAAAGGTGTTGAGCATGGTGAGATGCAGAATAGGTCTCCAGGAGCCCTCCTTTTGAGGAACCAGGAACATCCTGGAATAAAAACACTTTTCCATTTTATAAGGGGGGGGGGGCAGGTTGAATGGTTCATTGGTTCATCAGGAACCTTATGACCTCTGGGAAGTGAGGAAATTGCTCTAGAGGAGGTTGAGGAATCCATAAAAAAGGAGGGAGAGACTTCCATACCATGAAGTAACCGTGATGGATGGTAGAAAGAACCCAGGAGTCTGAAGTGATGAGAAGCCAATTTGGAAGACAAATGGAAAGCTGAAGAGACAAAGGAACCTGGTCCAAGAGAAAGGAGGACAGACTGTCAAACAGAAGCAGACTTATCAGATGAAGTAGGCTTCGGGGCCACAGAAGTCCAAGAAGCTTTAGCAGAGGAGGCTCACCTATGACCCCTCCTGACTTTGGAGGCCTAGTGGGGATGCCTGTGGGCAAAAGCAGACCTAGAAGGGCAATTCCTCTGCAACTTAGGGATAGGAGAGAAAAATACGTTTAATATTCTGCAAAGCTTTGCCTTTCTGTTGAAGAGACTTAAACAGGTCAGCAGCAGCAGCAGTCCCAAAAAAGATGTTTATTAGCCAATGGGGCATCCAACAACTTGACCTTAATGTCTTCAGACAGAGACTGGAGATGAAGCCAAGAATAACTCTGTACAACCAACCCAAAAGCTGCAGCCCTGGAAGAGGCATCAGCAGCATCATAGCTACACTTGATAGAGTGGCGAGCTACTTGAGAAGCAGAATCTAAAATAGATAAGGTAGAGGATTTCCCTTCAGAATCATGTAGGTCAGAAATAACCTAACAAGCCTGAGCAATCAAGGCCAGAGCATACCTGGTCATGTGGTTCTGGTAGTTAATAGCCCTAAAGGCCAAAGTAGAAGCAGTGTAAACCTTCTTACTAATCCTCTCCATTGCCTTACTATCCTTATCAAAAGACAAAAGTTTGGAATACGGCTAAAGTTTAGAAGGTTTGTCAGAAGAGACTGATACCACAGCAGGATCAGCAGAAGGACATTTAAATAAAAACTGACAATCCTCAGGGACCTTACAGAACCAATCAGGTTTCTCAGCAGCAGGAGGCTGAGAATAAGGAGACTTGGAAGCAGCGAAAACTGGAGGAACTGCTAATGGTTTAGGAGTATCCACTTGAAGCAACTCATAACATCTCCTCTGAATGTCAAACACAGGAGAAAAATCCCACTTAAAGTATTCCATCATCCTAGCAATTGTGTCCTCAAAGAACAATTCCTCAAACGGAGACTCAAGGCTAATAGATTCCTCCTCATTAGAATCATAAGCCAAAGGTGAAGGCATATGAGAAGAATAGGACAAGGACTCCCATCAGGTTATGAATCCTCATCTGAGGAATCTGATTCCCTAGGCCATTTAGAAGGGATAGAGGTCCAAGGAGGACCAGGCATTGAAACCCCTTGAGGAGACTTCAGGGCCATTAAGGCAGAAAATAAGCCCTGAGCAAACTCTTCCCATTACATTTGAGGATCCTTAGGATGGACTGAAACATGCTTCATCTTTTGTCTTTTCTTAGAATGGACATCGACTCTAACAAATACCAGAGGTTCTACCCCATGGCAAAATTCAGTAACAATACCCAGATCCTTCTCCCTGACCAATATGTGTAGAATCCTTCTAGGACACTCCAAGATAATCAGCCACAGTCCCCCCTCAATGTCTAGGCCAGACACTTGTAAAACTTCAGAGGATGTGCAAAGATGGCTCCATGCCGGCCTCAGATGGATCATGGTAAAGGAATCCAATGTAAGCACTGAATGCCCTGGGGAGCTATTACTCTCTTTGAGAGTGACTTCCAGTGGAGGTTGGACAGCTAAAGAATCCAGCAGAGACTTCTTCACCTTCTTCTTACCTAATGGGAGTATCTCAGGGTTAATGGATTCCACCATGTTATCCTGGGCTCAGTCTTTAAGCCATTAGTTTTCAAGATAAATGGCCAGGGAAGACAAATGGCTTCTGAGTGCCTTAGGCACAAATGCCTTACAGATGTTACAAAAGGTATGGTCGTGGGAAGCACCCAAACAAAAAAGACACTGTTTCTGATGATCCTTATGGGGAATCTGTCTCCCACACTGACATTTTCTTTTATTGGATGACATGAACTCTAGGTAAGCAAAATAAATACAAGACCAAAGAAAAGAAGAAGAAAAAAAAAAAAAAAGCAGCCCCAATGGGGCACTTATCTGATGGCTAGGTATTCAACACAGCAAAAGGTCTTTCAGACCAATGAGCAATAATGGCATTTGGACTGGCGGGAAAGAAGTTCTGGGTAACTCCAACTATACATTACTTTTATACCCTGCGTCCTGTGTGGGGAACATACATGTCACATACGGTGCATACAAGATTATAAGGCTTTGGTAAACTGACCGAATGTTGGGCTTTCCTGGACGGGAGACACCTATAGTAAACAATACTGCAACAGTGACATAGAAGAACATGTAGAACATACTCTGTGTAGTAAGCACAGTGCCAAGAAGGCTTGCACATGACTGTTGGTGACAGATAACTGTATCAGTATCAATAATGATATCATCTTAGAACGTGCAGAACAACAAAGTGCCATATTTGCAGTTGTAATAATGTAACTTGTTCCTGAGATCTACAGCAGTAAATTATGTTTCCATACAATGTGATGCAAAAGACAAGGACATGTACACTATATACTTCAAGACTGAGACGAAGCAGTACAAAGGACATGCAGTGGACAGATTCTACAAAAACAGCTACAGTTTCAAGTAAACATAATACCAGATGCAAACACAGAGGTAATAAAATGGTACATAGTGACATTCATTACAGTCAAGGCAAATCAAAACAGAAATGAGACAGCACATCCATAGCAAAAGAAACAAAAATGACAGAGTAAGTGTCCGACCGGGCTTTGTTTGTAGGTAGCACAAGCACATACTGCACAACACATACCTCTCCTCCAATACCAAACACACACACACACACACACACACACACACACACACACACACACACACACACACACACACACACACACACACATTAAGGCATATTTAACTACTTCCATTATGAGAAGTCTTATAATCCTCATTATCAGTGTTCAGAAATCCTCTATTTTTAAAATAAGTCTACACTGAGTGTTCCTTTCCATTTGTCACTGGTACTGGCTGCAGGGAGGTACTTTGCCCTGCTTACCCAGCTCCACAGTTTTCTAATAAGGAAAGACAAAATTACAATGGAGAAATAACATGGTGCCCAACGATTGTGCAGTGGCCAGGTTCGCAGTAATACACATGCAGCTGAATCGTCATTTGCCATTGAAGGTTGCAGCCGTTAGGACATCACTCTGGTATTAAGCTACAGTGATCCTGGAGTTGATTATAATAAGGCTAGGGTGTAGGCAGTGCAATGCCCTCTGCAAAATATATTTTAGAATTTTGTGAAAAGGCATGTTAAAAACTTTTATTAAGCATGACATGTAATAATGGCAGTTTACACTGGTTGTTTATGCTGTAATGGTGTAGCATGTCGAAATGATTCTTGGTCACTGTAGCTGATTTTAGAGGGCTGACTGCAGGAAATTAACAGCATTCTGTGGTTTCAAGCCAAGTGTGGAGCAGCTAGACTCAAGTAAAGAAATGGTTCAGTTACAAAAAATGTGTATATATAAATCTATATATATAAATCTATGTATATATATATATATATATATATATATATATATATATATATATATATATATATATATGTGGCTGATACTTTTAGACTGCAGAAAGGCTTGCATAATTGTATATTTAATTTGCTTTTTTGACTGTTCAATCTCAGCCTTACTACAGGATATGTACCCAAAGAGTGGCGTACAGCAACAGTAGTCCCTCTCCACAAAGGTGGTGCCTCAACGGATCCTGGAAACTATCGCCCCATAAGCCTGACTAGCTTGGTCTGCAAAGCTGTGGAAAGGATCATCATGGACCTCATAAATAAAGATATTGGAGACCTACAGACACTGGATCCTACCCAGTTTGGCTTTGTTAAGGGCAGATCCTGCCTCTTAAACCTGGTCGATTTCTTTGAAGCAGTCACCAAGGCCATTGACAAGGGGAAGGTGGTCCACACAGCCTACCTGGACCTCGCAAAAGCCTTCGATATAATACCCCACTCGGGCATTATAGATAAGCCCACCAGCTTAAATATAAACCCCTATGTCACTAGATGGGTTGCAAACTGGCTCAAGGACAGAACCCACATGGTTAGAATTGCTGGAGCCATGTCAGACTCCAAACCAATTACAAGTGGTGTCCCACAAGGCTCAGTCCTGGGACCTCTCTTGTTCGGTATATATTTCTCGGAGGTACAGGCCAACATGGAAGGACTGTGGCTGACCAAGTTCGCAGATGACTGCAAACTGGGCGCCATAATCGACTCTCCAGTCGACACAAGCATCCTCCAAAAGGGCCTCATAGAAACAGACAACTGTTGCCAGAGCCATGGCCTCAAGCTAAACTCCAAAAAGTGTATAGTCATCCCCTTTGGCAAAAACAAAGTGCCCACAAATTACCACATAGGTGGTAATCCATTAGGTGCAGAAGAAGTAATTAGGGACCTGGGGACCCAAGTTGATAGCAATCTCTCATTTGACAACTACGTGGCCAAAGTGGTTAGAAGAACATTTTATATAGCCCACCTAATCATGAAGGGATTCACATCTAGGTCAGGGGAGGTCATCGTGCCTCTTTACTCATCCCTCATCAGGCCCATAATTGAGTGCATGCCCCTTTTGGGATGTACCTTACCAGACACCTGCAGCAACTGGAAAGACCCCAAAAGTACCTCACCAAGAAGATCAAAGGGCTCAAACAGATGCCATGTGCTTCCCGGTTAAAGAAACTCCAGCTCTACTCAGTGGCATACCGCCTGCTCAGAGGCGATCTGTGCCTGACGTATAAAGCCATGACCAACCCGGAATTAATGGACTTGCTGCACCTCAGAAAATCCAAATCCCATCGAGCTACGCGCTCGAGAGACTTGAACCTCAGCACTGAAATAAATAGGACATGCTGGAAGGACAGATTCATAACCCAGAGGCTCCCTTCACTCTGGAATAAAATCCCAGTCCAGGTTAGACAGAGTCCCTCATTGACTCTCTTCAAGAGGAATCTTGATGAGTGGATGGGAGATCGTAGGTTTTACCAGGGTATCACTTCTGTGTCACTGTTAGACAGAGGCACAGTATACTAACCTTGAAAAAGGGCATAGCAAAATTAATTTAAAATGGGTGGCGAAAGCCAAACATACTCTGGCTAGGCTTATAAATGCCCTAGGGCAGATAGCCTAGTATGAACCTATGAACCTATATATATATATATATATATATATATATATATTTCCATGTATATTTACAGTACTTTCTTACAGAGCAAAAGATTTAGTAATATAATCACAAATAGTAGAGATTAAATCACAAAGGGCTGATACTTTTAGACTTAAGAAAGGCTTGCATAACTGTATATTTAATTTGCTTTTTTGTCTGTTTAATTGAAGCATATACTGTGAGGAATGCATTGTTTACTGCTCAGATAAGAATGCTGTCATAAACACTTCACTCGGATCAGCTCTACATATCCTTATCTAGTCATATTCACTCTTTCTGACTCAAATGGTAGTTCTTATAGCTCCTTTCAGAATATTTGTGGTACTTGTGGACATCCTCACATACAGTATGCAATAAATTCAGACTTTAAACTAGTCAGCTGTAAAAGTCTTTGAAACTAAATTAGATGTTCCCTAAGGAGGTGCAGTATGACATTCTGACCTTTTAATACCATCCTTAGATGTATATACCACCCTATGATGGGCAATCCCCTTTATTGTTATGTTTGCAGATTCATGTATTTATTTATCCTATTGCTCACCAGGTTAGTCCCACTAGGCTAGTAGCCTCTTTTCAGGGGACCTGAGATGACATTTATACTGCTAGGGGAAATTTGGCCAGGGCATCTGAAAACTTCCTCTACTCTTTTTGATAGGTGGCGTGGGATCTTTTACACCCACCTGAGCTACCACCAACTCAAGCAGATGTGGTCTCTGTTTAACATCTTACTCAAAAGATGGCACATTCAAAAGAGCAGCACCCCCTTATGCTGCAGTACAATGTTAGCAATCGCTCTACCTGCTGTGGGAATAGAACCCACAGGCTAATGAAACAAAGGAGAGTATGCTACCTGCCACATGTTCACACTGACATAATATACATTTTCATTTATTTTAACAAAAAAATGTTATAAGTGGTTACCAGAATATTTATTATTTAGAATGAATGTATTTAACAATATTGCATGAACTTAAGTAGCAGTCTCTGCCTGAAACAGTGTCCTTTCATCAT
Organism: Protopterus annectens; assembly: GCF_019279795.1. Classification (NCBI taxonomy): domain Eukaryota; kingdom Metazoa; phylum Chordata; order Ceratodontiformes; family Protopteridae; genus Protopterus; species Protopterus annectens. The sequence goes on from NC_056725.1 coordinate 822,581,475, forward strand.
GTGAAAAAGGATACAAGGCCTAAACAACATGTCCTGCATGGACTTACTCAAAGTCCTGTCACTATACACAGTATCCTACAGACTGCTAAGATGTGACTTGTGTCTATCATACTAAGCATCCTCTGACCCAATACTGGTGGATTTACTGCACATCAACAAGTCAAATGACATTAGTAATACTTGGGCTAGGGATCAAAACCTCTTCTACAACATCAGCAGTATAGTTTGAAGTGAGAGGTATATCTTGCAGAGGGTACCTCTGCTGTAGAACAGACTCCTCATGCCTGTCCATATTCAAGTACAGTTTAGATCTTTGTATGGGGAAACAGAAAATTTACCCCAGGACTGCTTCTGTACTACTAATGGATATAGGTAAATGCTTTATTCCATGCACCGGCATTCTCAAATTATCTTTGATATGATCCCAGTTATTCTCACTGGGGCAGGGGTCTGCAACCTGCGGCTCTGGAGCCACATGTGGCTCTTCCACCCCTCTGCAGTGGCTCCCTGTAGCTTTGAAAAATAATGACCACTCTACCACACACACACACACACACACACACACACACACACACACACACACACAAACACACACACGAGAGAGAGTGATCGAGCAATGAACTTTAAATATTGTTCTTAGAAACTTGCTAGAATAACACAATTTTTGTTGCCATGCATTCCACACACACTGAGAGCAATCCTCTGGCAGAAGCAGCATCTCCTAAAAGGTTTCCATACCACTCAAATTCTTACCACAAGAAATCTGGAAAGAGTCACAAATAAAGGGGAACAAAGGAACAAAAATAGGGACGGACTTTAAATATTGCTGTTATTAACTTAGAAACTTGCTAGAAAAACATGCATTTTCCACACACACGCACACACACACACACACACACACACACACACACACACACACACACACACACACACACACACACGTGCGTGCGCACACACAGTTACCTCTCAAGTGTGCAGATTTTTACAGAATGTCCTGACTTTTGCCTCATATTTTTGGGCTGTTTCTCATAAAATTGAGGTTTTCTGGCAAATCACTGAGGGCTAAAGTCAGAAAAAATAGACAGACATTTGAGTTTCAGACTTTATACCCTTCAGAAAATTCATGCTAATGCAAAACCTGTTATTCTATTATCTTTCTAAGTTTGTAAGAGCAATATTTAAAAAGTATCTGTATTTTTGGGCCTTTGTGCCCCATTAATTATGGGTTTGTCCAGATTTCTTGTTATAAGAGGTTGAGAGATATCACTCACACACACACACACACACACACACACACACACACACACACACACACACACACACACACACACACACACACACATACACAAACACACATCCACACACTGAGCAATCGAGCTATCCCAAGAAAGGAACAAAAATAAGGACAGATTTTAAATATTTCTCTTATAAACTTAGTTATTTTATATTTAGTATAAAAACTATGTATAAAACGTTATGCACTGTGTTATCTTCATTTTAGGAGTCAAATAGGTTTTAGCTCCCGATGAATTTTATTTGGTGGAAGACAGGCCAAAAAGGCTCTTTTGATAGTGAAGGGTGCAGACCCCTGGACTGGGATAATATATGGGTAAGACCAATCTAACACCAAATGGGATAGGTTAATTCAAGCACCAAAAGGGAAACTGGCTAGGCTTAAAATGGCCTGGAAGGGCAGCTAGCCTACTAGTTATCTATGAACTTATGATACAATGTAACAATGGATTACAGACACTTAATTGCTGCTGGAATTAATTTATTTAGCAGTAGGTGTCAGTCCTGAGGCCGCGGTGGTGCAGCAGTTAGCGTTGTTGCCTCACAGCGAGAGGTTCTCCTGTTTGATTCCCAGCTTGAGTGCCTTCAATGTGGAGTTTGCATGTCGTCCCCACAGTCAAATGAATTTAAAGACATGCAGGTAGGCGCGTGCGTGTGTGGGTGTGCCTTCCTTGAAGGTTGGGCACCAGGCTGGCAACTCAACACCGTAAAAATTCACTGCCAATCATTAGTGGACAGGAGTTCCGCTGTGGCGACCCCTAACCGGGAAAATCCGAAGGACAGTTTAGTAGCAGTAAGTGTCAGTCCTAAATCCTGTATTGGAACTAATGCTAAGAATGTAATGTCTGTCTCTTGGCATCATTGTTTCTTTTTAAATTTTATTTATATTTTAAACTCTGGTTTATTCAGAATTGTTGGTGATACCTTTAATATACCCAGCAGTCACAAGAGAGATCATTCAGTCAGTGAATACGATACCACTTACAGCGTGCAAAACATCCAGCTTTTCTTCTGCAGTTTTATTTGTGTTTAAGAATATACTCATTTTGTGCAGTTACATAAAACAAGTGAACAAATATGAAGGCATTAATCAGGAACAAACATGTAAATGTGAACCTCAAGGACACTGAAGCATCAGTACCCTTTCCTGAAATATATTTAGGTAGTAACAGTATATGCCTGAAGCAGTGAAATAGTGGAACACTGATCCAATATACAAAGCAACAAACTATGGTACATCACGTAAAATGCTTCTTGTTTGTCATACAGGATTAAGGTAGGAGCCTGATGAGTTTTGTCTTGTAGTCCTGAGTTTGATTCCCTTAGTCTTCATTTGCCTGCTACGTGACTGACAAAGTCACTTACCACACACTGCTTCAGGATCTCCCCTGAAGGAAAGTGCTTGTACCTAGTGGGTTTACCTGCCTAATAAATAAATAAAATAAAAATATTCTCAGTTCTTATTGCTCCTATATTTTGGAGGTTGGAGGTTTACTATTAGTAGTGTGAATGTCAAATTGCAAGGGAAATTTTCGTGCCTCTGAAAGGATTGTCTGTTGTGCCCTATGCTCGAGATGTTCTTGTTTTTATATTGGTAAGACTGAAAGAAAACTTTAGAAACAGAATATATGGGCATTTAAGGGATATAAAATTGAAAAAAGTCACAAATGGGCTTGCTAAACATTATCTGGACAAGACAGATCATTTTTTTTTAATTCATTGTACTGGAAGATTTAGTAATTAATGAAAGGGGTGGGGCATGAACTTTAATGCTGGAAAGACGTGAGTTGCTGTGGCAAATGCGAGTGAACGTTGTCTCACTGGCCGGACTTAAATGAACATTTGTCCATCTCGTGTATGCTTAAATTAAAAGCATTGAGAGAGAAAAAATGTTTCTATCTAGTTTAATTTTTAATGTATGGAATTTCCTATTTTAAGAATAAGTGTTTGTTGTTTATTTTTACTGTTGGATAATTTTATGAATGGGAATGGTTCTATGTATTTTGATTGGCTGAGCTGGGTGTGTGTGTAATCAGCTGCGATGACATTTTATTTCAATTTTGGTTTAAATGGAAGTGAGCTGGATGTATATATTTTTTATCTGATGAGGTTTCTGAATTAGAGACGAAAGTGCTTATGTTAATTTGAGATTTAAAGTGTTTTAATTCATTTTGGCAGATTGAAGTGTTTCTTTATTATCACATATTCATGGTCCTGCTTTTACTGGATAGCAATTTGTTTTATCTAGTGCAAACTAAAATAATTTGAATATAAGTCCTGTCTCCCATGAAGTTTAAGGAGCTGGATAATGACAGAGTTTAGTCTTAAAAAATGATTGTTCATTGGAAGCATTTGCTGATTTCTTTGGTATTCTCCCTGGATGTGACATGAATACTTACACAAGTAAGCAGAAAATCAGTTAAGTTTTGGAGTTCGTATAGATCCTTCAAAACAGCTTAAAAATCATGTTTAAAATGACGCAATGAACTTCTACTTTTACCCAAAAAAGTGTTTGCATGCATTCTTCTGCATGCAAACACAACTTTATGTAAAAATAAAAGTCCATTCCAGTTTATTTTTTAGAAATTTAACTTTTAAAAAGGCTTCGAAACAAGGAAGTGCACTGTCGTCATGCTGTATTTACAAAATCAATGTTAGTATGCCAAAAGGCAGTGTGTATGCCACTGTGGGGGACAGGTCTATTAGACTAGATCTATAAGATTAAATGTCTGTGAAACAATTATTTAATTGCCAACCTGTTCAATTAACAGTATGGCAAACAACTTTAAAGTAAGGTCAAAAATCATTTCCTTAGTCATACCCATTTGCTCACCCAGTATTTCTGACAGAGTACTCTGTAAGGAATTTTTAAAGTCTGCCAACTCATTACACTCTTAAAATATATATTCCTAGTTATCTTTTTCTTCCCTGTTACACCTACAGTGTTTGCCATATACCTGAGGCAAACTTATTTGAAGTCTCACTGGGGTATAAAAATACCTATTTAAATACTTCCAAGCAAACATCCTAAATCTTCTAGACTTTGTTGCATATTTGGGAGCCATACATATGTACTCCCATTGTTTCTTTGTGAATTGCATAGCCAGTTTGTCTTCCCAATCTTTTCTAATCTGATTGTTTCCAATAGTTATCATGCAATATTTTATATGCCCTACTAATTATCCCTTTTTTAGCAGGAGCTTCTGTTCTAGATTTACCTGAAAACTCTACCAGAGCAGATCTTTCTCATAGGATTCCCCAATTCCTTTCTCTTTGTGTGTATGCTATCAGTCCTTGATAAGGAAGACAGTCTCTATCCTGTAGTCAGACTGTTTTCTTGACCACTTCCCCTTCCATTATCACACCTTTGCTAGCTATATTCTCCCAATGGTCTTGGTTTCTTTGCCAGTTTTTTCCATTAAGTTCCGGTCCCCCTCTTTCCTATTTTCTGTACCCCTAATTTTAGTCATCCCTTTTATCATAATCTCCTTTCTCCATTCCCTTGTTGTAGTAGTCATTAGAATACTTTCTTCTACTTTATGAATATAATGTTCTGTATGGCTGTTGTTATTCTTTTTATAGATGTGCATCCAAAATCACACTTTCTCCTTATTTATTGGATTTCCCCCCTTCTTCATCATCATTCTGTTCTATTTTAAACTATAGCTTTCTGCTTGTGTTATGTATATGAGCCTTAATTGTGTAGCTCTAAAATATCCCTTCAAATCAGGTAATCCTAAACCACCTTGTTCTATTGGAAGGATCATCTTGTCCCGCTTGACTCTTGCCCTCTTCCGCTCCCTGGTAAAATTCTTCAACTCTTTATTAATTACTGTCCACAACTTCTCTGGTTGATAAAAATATGCCTGACCTATATATAAAACTGAAGGGACTAAAAACATTTTCACTATTTGTATCTTGCTATCCATATCCATAAACATGAGCTTCTCATTTCTCAGTTTTTGTATTATCTTTTGTTTACTCTCTTCCCACATGACTACAAAATAGGTTTTGTTACAGTTAGTAGTAAAGATTTTTAACACCTTTTTGAATTGTCACTTGACATAAGTAAACATACATTTATATAAAATAAAACAAGCAATATTAACATGTTGCCATACATTACAAATATTATTTTCTTTCCTTAGCTGCCATAATAGGATCCTTTTTAACTCATACTCCTAAATACTCATTTTATCACTGTCCCGTAAATATGGATAATGCTGAACCAATATATGTGTGGGTACATACTGTGCAGCCTTTGTTTTGTCTTCCTTAATTTTATATCATGAAAAAACTTGAAACTAGCTCAGAATATTTCACAACACTGAGATGTCCTTTTATGGTTTTATCAGGTACAAAATAACATCATCTGCATATAAAGCCAACTTTTTTTGATTAACATAATTATATCCCTGAATTTCTGAGCCCTTTATTTTTTTTTGCCAGTGGCTCTAAATATAATTCAAATAGCAAAGGGAAAAGAGGACACCCCTGCTTGGTTCCTCTGTTCAGATTCAGCTTGTCAGATAGAACCTCTCCCACTTTAATTTTTGCCTTTGAGCTCTTGTATACCTTCCTAACTGACCTTATTATTGCATCAGGGAATGCAAATGCTTCCATCGACCTACTCATAAAATCCCAGCTTACTGTGCTGAATACTTTGTCTGCAGTCAAGACCCAGCAGCAACTGAGGCATTTCCATACACTGTTTGCCTCTGGATCATCATTGTTATATTAATGTTGTCAAATGTTTGTCTCCGCATATAGTGACAGTACTTTGAAACAATCCATGTAGGACATGTTGGTTAGGTCTTGTATCCTTTTTCACATGGTGAAAGGACATTGTTTCAGGCAAAGACACTACTACTTTAGTTTATGTAATACTGTTAAAACCACACTGATTCATGTCTATCCATTTTGGAAACACCTTTGCCATTCTTTTAGCCATTATAGACATAAACACTTCATAATCATGGTTTAAAATTAAAATAGCCTATATGAAGCTAGGCCTGATAGGACTTTACTGTCTTTAGGTATTACAGCCATCACAGCTTTCTTCCAGGATGTTAGTGCTTCCCTCATAGCCAAATTATGGAACTCCTTCCCACCCACAATTACCTCCATACCATCATGCACCCACTTCAAAACTTTACTAAAAGCACACCTAAAAACATGCTGGCTATGCCCTTGCAACTCCCACTTTAATATCACCCACCCCATCGAACCACTACCTTTCTTTCCACTCCACTAACTACCTTGATTATAGCAAGCTCAGATGCTCATAAGCCAGTACTTATTATACAGCAGGAACTTCTTGTAACATTTGTTAATGTCTGTTATGTACTTCACAGATAAAGATTCTAGTTGTATACTGATGTACTATGTTCTTCATCTGTAAATATGTTGTAAGTAATTGCTATGTAAATTGTTAATCGCTATGTAATCCAATGTAACTACTGTCTATTTTAACTGTGGAGCTTTTCTCCCCGGGCCTCCGCTGAAAATGGACTTACGTCCAGTCGGACACTCTCGGTCAACAAATATAAATAAATAAATAAAATACTGTTAAACAAAACCTTCCAGATCTTTATCACTTTCTTCCCTCCTAGCTTCCAAACCTCCACAGGAATACCATCTATTCCTGGAGACTTTCCTGCAGATCAGTTGTATGTTACTGTTTTTATCTCATCTCCTCCTATCTTAACTGTTAATTGTTGAGCCTGATCAACCTGTAAGTAATTAAGTCTTGCATAAATATTTCCATTTGAGCCCTTTCTTAATTTCCACAGTTCTCTGCTTTATACAAATGTTCATAAAATTTACAAAATACCTCTAATACCTCTACAGGATCTCTGGGTATTTTTCTCGTTATATGGTCCCTAAGTTTGGCAGCAACCCTTTCTACTTTCTATTGCATAAGTCATTGTGCTAAAAGTTTTTGTGTTCTAGAGTTATTATAAAAAAAAAAAAAAAACGTATTTATTTATTTATTTTACATTTGTTGACTGGGAGAGTCCAACTGGATTACAAGTCCATTTTTAGTGTAGGCCCAGGGAGAAAAGCTCCAAGAGAGCAATTTTTTTACAAAACATAGTTTTAAGGACAGACTTTTGACATACAATTTCCATAGAAGAGACTATGACATACATATTAACTAACAGATAGGATACATTTGTTCTCCACAATATAATATTAAATTTTAGAAGATATTCCTAAGTTAAGGATTCCTGTGATAGATTTACTATCAGAGTAAAAGCAGGGAGATGTAGAATAAGGCTCAGCGAGAGCAGATGATGCTCGCTATAGCTGAGAAGGATAACAAATTGATTTATTTTATGTCTTCACCTGGTTTTAGCTGAGAAGGATAACAAATTGATTTACAATATGTCTTTTCCTGGTTTTAGTTGCTTATGGAAATCACAGCATTGCTGGGGTTGTTCTCCCTAACTCCTGGAGAGATGGGATGAGCAGTAGATTAACAGTCCTAAGTGGGTACAGTACTATGATTGGTTGGCTTAGCAGAGTTACTTAAGTTAGGTGAAGTGTTCTAATGAGACATTAGCCAGGGGGGATACAGGAGCACAGTTGATTATTCAAAAAGTGAGTTTTAACCACTAAGTTTTACAGCAGTGTTTCTAAATTCATGCATATTACCCAGAAACTCAGTTATTTTCCCTTTAGCATTCTGCAGTTGTGTCTCTTCTTGTTCTGTGAGAGTCCCCTTATTCTGCAATAGTTTAACCTTTATCAGCCTCTCTAAATAATTCCTGTTACTTCTTAACCATATCTCTTTTTCTTTTATTTCTACTGTATTTTTAAACTCCACTTTCATGTCATCTCACTCACTGGATATAACCTCTGAAGATCTTTCTATCTTCCCTAGTAACTCTCAAATGTTTTCCACTACACATTCCTTAAATTCCTCTGTTTTTAACAGGTAGGTAAGGAAGCACCAGTGTCTCATTTTTACTTCTTTACCCTGCATTTTTATTGTAGTTGGTATTAATTCATGATGTTAAATTGACACTGGATGTGTGTCATGGCTTTTAGTTAAATGCGTATGTCCCTATGAAATATAATTTCTGTCTAGTGTAGCCCAGTTATTGTATCTTGGGGAATAATATGTAATTTTTTTCAGAGTTCTTACTACTGAAGTCACATCTTTGATACCAAATATCGTCATAGATTTCTTCAAATCTACCCCCTTTTGTTATATGTTTCCTTCTACATAAGCTCAAAACTACTCATAATCTCTCCAATTTCTCCAAAGAGTGTTTCATTGAAGTTGTGAAAGCAGTTAACTGGTCCATCCTAATAAGACTCCCTTTAAGTGATGCAGCCAATACTTTAGTACAGCATTTCTAAATATTCTTAACACCTCAGCTCCACAGTGCACAAAAAAAAAAAAAAATAGCCAAACCCCATGGCTCACTAACCAATGTAAACTCCTTATGAAAGACAGAGACAAAGCATGAATTAACTGGCAAAAGAGTAAACATGACATAAGTTGGCAACTATTCAGAAAGCTATGAAACCAAGTAAAAAAAAAAAACAAGTTAATGGAGATAAAAAGTCTTGTTATACTCACCTACAAGATAGCCATAAAAACAACCCTAAAAAATTCTGGTATTCCATATCTTCTCTCGTCAACCTTGGTACAAAAAAGAATCCCAGGCCATGCCCAGACATTCTACCTCTTCAAACAGCTACCTATTTCAGTACATACTTCATAGGATGCATAGCCAACTTAACCACAAACTCACCTAACACACTCCCTTCCACATGGCTAATGTCCCCTACCTTAGATCTTGGCACATCTCCTTCACAATACTCTTCTAACTGCAACCTCTCCAATACAGATGTAGACAACTCCACCCACTTTACCTTTCAACCAGTTTCTTTAACTCTCATTAAAACAGCTCTTACATATACTAAAGCCTTTTTTCTCTTCATCCAAGAACCTTCCCCCGGAATACCCAAATCTAGCAACAGATGCAGTAGCATACCCAATCAGCATTCTTATTAGTAGATCAATTACAGAATCCTGGGTCCCTAACTTATGGAAAACGGTACATATTATTCTCTTTCATAAAGGAAGTAATTCCACTGACATTACAAATTTTCATCCCATTGCCAGTCTGTCTCCCCTGTGTAAAATCCTTGAAAGATGTATACATCAACAATTTCTCCACTGTCTCTTACAAAGTAAGTTAATCACCAATATGCAACATGGATTTCAGCCAGACCACAGCACCTCCACTGCATTACTATCATTTACAGACACTGTCAATAAACCTTACAATTCTAATAAACTTGTGTCTGCAGTATTTCTAGATCTGTCAAAAGCCTTTGACATGGTATCTCACACTAAACTTCTCAATCAACTTTCCACCCTGGTTCTATCATCTCCATCTTTTGAATGTTTCTCTAGATACTTTGTCAATGGTTAAGCTGTAAAATAGAAAGGGTCTATCTCTGCATACCTTTCCACTTCCACAGGAGACCCACAAGGATCCAACCTTGGCCCTGTACTATTCAATTTTTTTTATCAGTAACCTACAGTCATCTTCTTGTGAAGGCACCTTGATTCAATGTGCAGATGACTCTACCATCATCTGCTCTTCCAACACATTAACTCACCTTCAAGAAATCATTCAACAAGCTGTCATCACCATTGAAACCTGGCTTACAAGGTCACAACTCTAACTCAACCTCAAAAAACAAATTCCTCCTTTTTTCCCCCAAAACTCACACCCCTTATAAAGCATCTTTCAAAATCTTTTTGACAAATGGCACTGAAATTGAATTAGTCCACCATACCAAATTATTAGGAATCATAATAGATGATAAGAAGAGAGTACAGGTGGGATGGAGTGGGTGGAGAAGAGTGTCAGGAGTGATTTGTGACTGACGAGTACCTGTAAGAGTGAAAGGAAAGGTCTACAAGAGGGTAGTGAGACCAGCTATGTTATATGGGTTGGAGACAGTGGCATTGACAAAAAGGCAGGAGTTTGAGCTGGATATGGCAGAATTAAAGATGTTAAGATTTGCACTGGGTGTGACGAGGGTGGACAGGATTAATATAATAGAGGGTCAGCCCAGGTTGGAAGGTTTGGAGACAAAGCCAGAGAGGCACGATTACATTGGTTTGGACATGTGCTGAGGAGGGATGCTGAGTATATTGGGAAAAAGATGCTAAGGATGAAGCTACCAGGAAACAGGAAAAGAGAAAGGCCTAAGATAAGGTTTATGGATATGGTGAGAGAGGACATGCAGGTGGTTGGTGTGGCAGAGCAAGATGCAGAGAGGACAGGAAGAAATGGAAACAGGTGATCTGCTGTGGCGACCCCTAACGGGAACAGCCGAAAGAAGATGATGAATGGATGATAATCTGGATCTATATCACTTAACTGAAAGATTAATACATCAAACCTTTATTCATTGACCACTATATGTTGAACGTCATTTCACAAATCAACAAAATCTTTCCCATGGTAAGGAAGCACTTGGCCAACACCACAGCTTTGCTCTTTTCCCCACCATAGTGCAATCTCAGAGTTGGTATATATAGTTATGGGGGTGTTGGGGGAACATCCCTCTAGATTGGGGTGTATGGGAGTGAAGCCCCCCCTCTTGGTTGGGTTTGATTTTGTGCGGTTTGTGTTCTGGTGTGCCTTTTGCCATGTGATATATCACCCTGGGAAAGATTTTGTTGCTCGCTGAAATGACGTGTGACATATACTCGGTCGATGAATAAAGCTTTGATGAATTAAATGTTCGATTACGTGATATAGACACGATAATCTTAAATTTGACCTTGACATCCAAAGCAATATCAAGAAAACCCAACAAAATAAGCATTCTGCCTTTTCTACTCTATGGAGTCCCAAAACTATCCAATTTACAATCATCCCTAAAAAGAAACTTGAAAGCTGCTACTAATACATCCTCCTTTATCCATCACTGTAAGGCTCTGCATACCCTTAGATGGCTGGAACTCCCCCTCCACCTCTCCTACATTCAGCTTATAACAGTACATAAAATCATACACAAACCATTAGCCTGCCCAACTCTTACCCCTTTAATAGACATATATTTTCCTAAAAGAACTCTCAGATCAGAAGACAAACATCTTCTCACCAGAAATAAACCCCCTAGCTAAACTCTATACCTGTACTCAACAGTAAAAAAAAAAAATGGAGCTCCCTACCTCTAACCAGCAGAACTGTTTCAAACCTACCCACATTTAAATGCTCCCTAAAAGAATACTTGACAAAATTATGGACCTGCTCTTGTGCCAGTCGTGTATGAAGTTACTCACAGTAGCATCAGTACATCAGTCACCTCTTTCAACCTCAGTCAAACCTAACAACCGTCTCCAACTTCCTACTCCACAACTTTCTTTTGTTTTTCCAACTACCTTACCATATCCACTTCATCTCTATAGACCATTCCTCATTTTCTTTCTCTTTCCTCCCTACTCACCTAAGCTACCTGAAGAATCTCTACCCTGCACTTGTCTTACAATCTCTTTTCTTTCCATCCTGCTTCCCTCTATAACAGTAATATGAACACCATCTCTCATACTAAGACATCCCTCAATTTCCCTTTACTGTCTCTAATAATGTAATCCCTAATATATCTTCTAAATATCTTATTAGAATTGTCTTGTCTCATTTATTGCATACTAATCTGTGTAACAAATAATATGCGTAATGAGTTTTTCTTCACATATTGTCTCCAACTCATGTTATTGTTTTTCTCATTACAACATTTTTCACTCCTATGATGTTCATCGTGTTTCACTGTTGCAGTCATTACACTTGGGTTATCCTGCTGGCAGGCGGCCTGTAGTCGGCCCGAGTTCCAAAGTCTTGGTCCGGCATTGGTTGCTGTCACCTCTTCCCTGATGTCAGTGCGCCAGGGGTATAAAAGTTGCAACCGACGCCATTTTCCTCAGTCTTTCTTGCCGCGCGGTGCCTGAAGCATAAGCAGTTTGCAAGTGCCAGTCGGCCGACTCCTGAAATTTTCAAAATTGAGTTTCAGAACCAAAGTATTCAATAAAGCTAAGTACCCCGTTGGGGAAACTTTTTCTTGCTCCAGACCGATGTCAGTAAAAATTAATAATTGTATTTCTTCTGTTAAGCAAATACCTCATAAGGACTTCCACTCTTACTGCATTCCTTGCCTAGGCCCTGACCATGACATCACTAGTTGTTGATTTTGTGCTAGATTTAATAAATGCACTTTTAAACGTCGGTTTGATTTTGCTCTACATTATTTTGGACGATGATTTAATTACATAATGCCGTCAGAACAACCGACGACCAGAATGTATAAAAAATGCAAAGACAAAGAAAGAGACAGGCATCCGAGGTCCAAAACCGACGACGAAGCCTCTTCTAGGCCAGTCGCCGGGTCGCCGGTTCTCAGTGAGGCACTTTCGCAGCCCCTGACACCCGCTACCTCAGAGCCACAAGCCGCAACCGACAGCCATGTGGAGACACCGAAGCCTGTGGAAACTCAAGGTATTGGGCCTACAGAAAATATACCCTCAGATGGTTCCGGAGCCGCTGAGCAGGCACCTGCTTCTGAGGTTGTTTTCAGACCTTCACAGCTAACAATTAAAGCTACTACAGCAGCAAAGGCAAAATCAAAAACACCATTAAAGACAAAGAAACAAGTACACCATTCTCCAGAACAGTCAGCCATGCCTAAGAAACAGATGCTTAAAATCTCCGAAGACCTTATTACTTTAATCAGGGGCTCCCATCCCCCTCCTGACAAAAGGCTTAGGCAAGACACTGATTATAATTCCTCTGATCAGGTTTCCATTTCGTCTGACTCTTCCTCTGACCAGGGCCATTCTCTCCCTCCCTATGAGGACTCTGATGCTGAAGAGTCCATTCCTTCAGCCTCACCGCCTGAGGATTACTCCTTTGGGGAAACCTTGCACACCATGTGGGAACATTTCCATTGGGAGAGCCAGGATTATTCAGAATCCAAGAAAAGGCTCAGAGATTTCCTTCTATTGCCTCAGCACAGGCCCTTGGCTATCCCCCCTGTGCTTGATATTGTTGATGATGTTTTTACTGAATCCAGTCTGTCTCCAGATTCTTTACCCCCTGCACCAGTTAAGCCAGACAGGTACTACAGGGTCCCTGACTCTCATAAATTTCTTTACAAAAACCCCGCTGCGGACCCAGAAACTATTTCTCAGGGTCCAAAAGGGGTTAAAGCTTCCACTGCCAAAAATCCTGTCCCCTCAGATAGGGATTCCAGAGCTCTGGACAGATGGGGGAAAAAAAGTTTACACTTCTGTACTTTAGCTGTAAGAGCTTTAAACTGTCAGTTTCACATGCTTAAATATCAGCAGTACCTCATGTCATTGTTAAAGCAGAAAATGGTTACAAATACAGAAATTCCTGACTGTAAAGAAATGAATGATTTATTGCATGCAGTTGAACAAGTGGGAAAGCATACTTTGCAATGTGGTTTTGATTCATTAGGGGCTTCTTGTAGAGCCGCAGTTACAGGCTCAGTTATTCGAAGACATGCTTGCTTGAAAGAACAAAGTTTACATGACCATGTTAAAATTAAATTATTGGATGCTCCACTACAGCATGATACTTTGTTTGGTGTTAAGGCAGAAGAGGTTTTAAAGAAAATGGAGGATAAAGCAAAGTCAATGCAAACTGTGAAAGATTTCTTACAGGTTCAGCCACCTAGATTTAGCAGGAACTGGCCTTCAAAAAATTGGTCCTTTCCAGTGTCAGACAGGCTACAAAGAGGCAGATACAGACGCCCAAGAGGCAGATCTCAGCCCCAAGGCTCCTACAGACCTAAACAATGGGGTTCTTCAGCCCCCAAAGGAGGAGAAGACAAATCACAACCTTATAGAAAACAGTCACAATGACTACCCTCTGCAAATGCCAAGCACTTACCAGTTGACAGCACCCCTAGGGGGAAAGCTAGCAATTTTCTCAAAAAATTGGCACATGATCACCCAAGACCAATGGGTGTTGAATATAGTTTCTCAAGGGTACAAGTTCCACTTCCACATGCTTCCAAAACCAAAAGGTATGCCAAACCTGCCACAAAGCCAATGGACAGAGGCACAAGAACAGATTGCAGCTCTTATGGATATGGGAGCCATTCAAAATGTTCCACAAGAAGAACACGGCCAAGGATTTTACTCACGACTTTTCCTAGTACCCAGAAAGGACAAAGCATGGAGACCAATACTGGACCTGTCAATCCTAAATACTTTCCTGGATGTTCCAAAATTCAAAATGTTAACACTAAAACAACTCTTACCCATGCTGGGCAAAGAGGCTTAGCTAGTTACTTTGGATCAGGAGGCATACCTGCATGTCCCTATCAGACAATCGTGCAGAAGATACCTCAGATTTATAGCAGGCTCAATGCATTATCAATTCTGTGCACTGCCCTTTGGCTTATCTACTGCGCCCAGGGTCTTCACAAAATGCCTGGCACCAGTAATTGCATTTTGCAGGCAAAAAGGAATTCAAATATATCCCTACTTGGACGACTGCCTTATTCAGGCAGACAGCAAGGACATTCTTCTAAAGCACCTGGAGTTTGTAAAAAGATTACTAATTTGCCTAGGGTACACAGTAAATGAAAATAAATCAAAACTAGTGCCCTCTCAAGAGATAATATTCCTGGGTGCAAGCTTGAATACAACTTCACAGATGGCTTATCTCACACCAGACAAACAAAGGCAACTGACTCATGACTTTCAAATGATGTCAACAAAGACCCAGCTCCCTGCAAGAAAAAATCTGGAGGCCCTGGGTTTCATGGCATCTTGCATTCTACTAATTCCATATGCCAAACTGCATATGAGGAAACTACAGTGGTATCTAAAAAGTGTTTGGACTCAGCATTGTCACAGCCTAGAGACAATCATAACCTTGATTCCCTGCCTACAACAGGAGTTTCGATGGTGGTTACAGGCCTGTCACCACAACAAGGGACAGCCTTTCACCTTAACCGCAGCCAGGCAGACAATAACAACAGATGCATCGGATTACGCCTGGGGAGCACATATGGCAGGAAAATGTATTCAGGGCACGTGGGCCAAGGAACAAGTGCATCTTCACATCAGTCAAAAAGAGATGCTAGCCATACAGAATGCCCTGACAGCCTTCAAGGACCTAATACATCCAGGACAATTATTAATAAAGACGGACAATACCACAGTTATGTGGTACATAAACAAGCAAAGGGCCACACATTCTTACCCCTATGCAGACAAGCCATGACTTTGTGGAACACAGCACTGACTTACCAGGTACATCTGCAAGCACAATTCCTGCCAGGAATGAAAAATACACTGGCAGATGAACTAAGCAGAAATCTCATGGATCCTCATGAATGGAAGCTAAATCCAGAGGTGTTCAACATAATAACAAGGAAATGGGGACGCCTGGACATAGATCTTTTTGCCTCCCCTCACAATTGCCAATTACAGAAATTTTGCACAAGGGATTATCACTCTCAAACATGAAAAGTGGATGCTCTATTCTTCAGCTGGAAAAATCTGACAGTCTATGCCTTCCCTCCGATGCCTCTCCTCCCCAAGGTGCTTCTAAAAGTCAGACAAGAGAGGCCAAAAATGATCCTGATTGCACCAGACTGGCCACGCCAGCACTGATACCTAATCCTAAAGATTTTGTCCCAAGGCCCGCCTTGGCCTCTACCTCAAGTCCCTCATCTTCTGACACAGCAAAACAATCAGATTCTGCACAGTCAACTCAGAACCTTAAACCTGGCAGCATGGCAGATAATGTAGCCATTCAGACTGCACCTCTCTCCAAAGCTGTCATGAATGTAATCTTGAAAGCCAGGAGACCCAGCACTAGGAAATCTTATGCGGAAAAATGGAAGAGATTCTGTGCTTGGAACCAGGCACAAGGGCTCGACCCCACTGGTCCCTAATATGCCTCAGATTTTACAATACCTGACTGAGATGTTGGACAAAGGCCTATCTTTTTCTTCTATTAAAATCCATGCCTCTGCCATTTCAGCTCATTAAAATACGGAACCTCCAATTTTTTCACATCCTCTACTACGACAGTACCTCAGAGGGGCAAAGAATATAAGACCCCCTAGGAGAGCACCAGTACCTACTTGGGACCTCAATTTTGTTTTAGAAAAACTAAAACTGCCTCCTTTTGAACCTGCCAGCACAGCTGATCCAAAATTCTTGTCATGGAAAACTGCTCTGCTCCTAGCAATAACTTCAGCAAGAAGAGTTTCAGAGTTACAGGCATTGATGGCTGTGGAACCTTTCCTCATTTTTCACCAGGACAGGGTTTCTCTAAGGATGAACCCAACATTTATGCCAAAAGTGGTCTCCAATGTGGCCTTAAACCAAACTATTCATTTGCCTACTTTCTACCCAAATCCCCAGAATAAAGGGGAAAGACTTCTGCACTCTTTGGATATTCACAGGCAGCTATGTTTTTACTTGGACAAAACAAAAGCTTTCAGAAAAACTGAGCAACTGTTTGTAGCATATGCTGCAGGATCACAAGGAAAGCCTATTACAAAGCAGACAATCTCCAAATGGCTAGGACACTGCATCCGCTTCTGTTATGCACAACATGGCAAATCAGTGCCTAAGAGCATTAGGCCTCATTCTACCAGAGCAGCAGCCACTTCAGCAGCTTTCCTCAGAGGAGTACCAACCAAAGACATATTAGAAGCTGCAACCTGGAGCTCAGTGCACACTTTTACCAAGCACTACCACCTACCTCTCTTCTCCAAATCCAGAGCAGGCTTTGCCACTGCAGTTCTGCAGGGCTTGTTAGCCTCACCTAATCCAATCTAGACCCAGCCACCCTACCTAAGCTTTGGGATTATATCCAAGTGTAATGACTGCAACAGTGAAACACAATGAACATAGTACAGTTGTGTACCTACCATAAATGTAGATGTTCGAGTGTATTCACTGTTGCATTCCTGGTTACCCACCCACCATCCCTCACTTTGCTGGGACTATTCTGTACTTCTCAACTCTATACAACCTATCTGGTGTATTTGCTTTTAGAAGAAGAAAATGTTTTTACTGATATATGCATGGTTGTTTGGCATATTTTTATTTTTACAGCCTTCATGTCTGGGGGTGCCTGACATCTGGGAAAAGAAAAACTGAAGAAAATGGCGTTGGTTGCAACTTTTATACCCCTGGCGCACTGACGTCAGGGAAGAGGCGACAGCAACTGACGCCAGACCAAGACTTTGGAACTCGGGCCGACTACGGGCTGCCTGCCAGCAGGATAACCCAAGTGTAATGACTGCAACAGTGAATACACTTGAACATCTACATTTATGGTAGGTACACAACTGTACTTTTTATAGTGTAACATGATAATTTTGTGATTTAAAATGTCTGTAATTGATTTTTGAAAGATTGTGATTGTGGAGCTTTTTCCCCAGGTCTCGGCTGAAAATGGTCACTTTCTGGCTCAGTCTGACTTTCCCAGTAAAAAAGTGTCAAATAAAATAAATTTTAGGTCCCACAGATAGATGCTCACAGTTGCAAATCAAATTCCAGTTACCACGTATAAGTAATATTCCCTGCTGAAAGCTGATTATTTCTCACAAAATTTTCTTAAGCTGCATAATAGTTTATGTTGGAACATAAATACATGCCAGCATAATCTTCCTCCATTGCCAGTAGCCCATTGCTACTGCAAATCTACTAGTATTATCTTTTTCCCCTTTTCTATCACTATTGGAGCTTCTTCTAGCAATTAGTATAAGTGCTCCCATTTTCCTTTGTCCCTGATATTCTGAATATCCATCCTAAAACCCTTTATCAAATTCACATGCTCACTTCTTTCCAAATGTGTATGCTGTATTATTACTATTTGCACTCTGCATTTCTTAATATAATTCAATACTCTTTCATTTTTGTCTATACCTGTGAGGCCATTCATGTTCCAAATGCTATGGATGTTGTAACCATTATGATCTGAAGTTATTATTCCCACCTAGTGTATATGACTACTTTTTAAAAAAAATGTCTATTTCCAGCTTTTGTGTTACATACACCCACTAATGTTTGGCAGGTTAATCTTTTGTACATTTGTTGCTTGTCATCTGAATTTGAATCTATGTCATACTTTCCAAGATGTTTTGCTTTAATGAAAAACCTGAAACAAAAAAACAAACACACTCCCCCAGAATACCCCATAACCTATTAACTTAAATAAACACACAAAAATGATGTTTAACCTCCTGATAGGACCAGTTTTCCTAAATCGACAGCTGCATCCACAGGCATTATCTAACCTAAGGTTAAGGTTATCCATGTTACAGCCTGTGCTCCTACTTACTTTATTTGCTGTCTGTTCTTACATATTTATTCCTGTTGCATATGTGAAAAACAGCTTGTATGCTTTCAGAAAATATTAACTTTTTGCCTTAAAAAAATGCTCTGACTTTTATTGCCTGCCCCAGTAGTCAACTAAGCCAATAAATTTTAGACAGAATGACGTTTTTTTAGCCTGATGAGCAGCAGGGTGATGGTAATGAGGGGTACCATGATAGAGAAAATGACAATATGAATAACAAAGTGGGTGACTTAGATGATACAAGTGAGTACCCACCATTACGCAGATCAGAAAGATTGATGAAAAAATGGAGTATCAGCAACCAAATTTTAATTGGAGGGGGGAAGAGGGAGGGGGAGATACTAAGAAATGATGGTTTACCCCATACCCAAACCAACCTCAATGAAATTGATGTGAATGATTGTAAATATGTATTGGATGTTTTTTGTATTTATAATTTTAGTAAGGTAGCATTTGTTAAGGAACATTTTAGTTTACTATCCAAGGGTGTAAAATGTATTTCTCAAAAGAAGGGGGACCTCACTAAGATATTAATGGATATAAAAATGTTTATTAGAAAAGTTAATTTGGGGTTGATCATACCCCCAAGCTACACAGAGACTGATGTGGGTTTGAGGCGAAAGAGTATATATAACTCCACACTAGACCTCCAGTTAAAAAACAGAAAGGAAAAGGAGTTAAGAAGGGAATTTAATAATGTTAGATATAGGCCAAATTTGACCAATAATGAGAGAGATGTGTTAATGGAATTAAAAACTAATTCTGAAATTCAGGTCATGAAACCTGATAAGGGGGGAGGAGTAATAATGATGGACAGCATACTATATAAGGGGAAGATGAACCAAATATTATTGGACGAAGTTAAATATACTAATGTGTCAAAAAATGAGGTAAATATTGCCTACGAAAGGATTGATGTTATGTTAGAGGATATGTTTATGGAAGATTTAATTGATGAAAAAATGTTAAGGTTTTTAAAAGTGGAGAAACCAGGGGTACCATCCATATTTGGGATACCTATGACCCACAAGGATGAAAAGAATCCACCTCTGAGGCCGATAGTATCGGCAGAGGGGTCAAAGACCCTTCCTTTAGCAAAATATATGGACAATAAACTTAAACAGTTATGGGTCAAAAGGAAAGCTATTTTAAAAGATTTGTGGGACTTTTTGAGGGAAATAACGCATGAACTGTTTCAAGAGGACTTAATATTTATCACTATAGATGTGATTGACTTATTTTCAAGTATCCCTTATCGAGAAGGTATGAGTATGTTTGAGGAAATAATTTTTGAGGATATTGGTTTGAGCCACAATGAGAAACTAGTATGTGTGGGGTTAATGGAATCACTTTTAAAATACAATTTTATATTTTTTAAAGACAAATTCTACCAGCAAGTACAAGGTGTGGTGATGGGTGCGGCTTGCACCCCAGCTTATGTCAACCTTGTATTAGCAAATTGGTAGGAGAAGTATATATTAAATTCCAAATATGCAGTATATTGGAACCTTTAAAAGAGATTTTTAGATGACATAGTGATTTTTTGGAAGGGGACCAGAGAAAAGCTTGATGAATTTATGGGCTATATGAAGGGTACAACCAGTTTTTTGGACTTTACATACACTCTTTCAAATGAGCGGCTGCAATATTTGCATGTTGAAGTATATAAATCCAATGGTAGGTTTGAATCAAAGATTTTTAGAAAGCCCACTTTTTGTAACTCTTTCCTTCACTATGACAGTCCCCACCCCCCACATTTCAAAAAGAATATAGTAAAGGGTCAATATGTCTGAGGGAGCCGGATGACCTCTTCGGATAAAGATTTCCAGAAAGAATGTGAAGTGTTGGAGGGATTTGTTTTCTTGGAAAGGGGCTACCCAATAGATCTAGTGAAGGGGGTTAAGGCAGAAATAAATGTTGGTAGACAAAGTAATTTTAAGCCTATTATAGGACAAAATGGACATGAACAAGAAAATATAGTAGTTGGTCAAGAGTACAATTATGGAGAAGCTTTAGTGCTGGAATATAATGCCCTAAATGGCCTCACGAAGAGAATTATAAACTCCGAATGGGACAGATTCATAGGTTCATAGGTTCATACTAGGCTATCTGCCCTAGGGCATTTATAAGCCTAGCCAGAGTGTGTTTGGCTTTCGCCACCTATTTTAAATGAATTTTGTTATGCTCTTTTTCGAGGTTAGTTTACTGTGCCTCTGTCTAACAGTGACACAGAAGTGATACCTGGGATAAACCTACTATCTCCCATCCACTCATCAAGATTCCTCTTGAAGAGAGTCAATGAGGGACTCTGCCTAACCTGGACTGGGATTTTATTCCAGAGTGAAGGGAGCCTCTGGGTTATGAATCTGTCCCTCCAGCATGTCCTATTTATTTCAGTGCTGAGGTTCAAGTCTCTTGAGCGTGTAGCTCGATGGGATTTGGATTTTCTGAGGTGCAGCATGTCCATTAATTCTGGGTTGGACATGGCTTTATACATCACGCACAGATCGCCTCTGAGCAGGCGGTATGCCACTGAGTAGAGCTGGAGTTTCTTTAACCAGGCAGCATATGGCATCTGTTTGAGCCCTTTGATTCTCTTGGTGAGGTACTTTTGGGGTCTTTCCAGTTGCTGCAGGTGTCTGGTAAGGTACATCCCAAAAGGGGCATTGTACTCAATTATGGGCCTGATGAGGAATGAGTAATGAGGCACGATGACCTCCCCTGATCTAGATGTGAATCCCTTCATGATTAGGTGGGCTATATAAAATGTTTTTCTAACCACTTTGGCCACGTGGTTGTCAAATGAGAGATTGCTATCAACTTGGGTCCCAAGGTCCCTAATTACTTCTTCCATACTTAATGGATTACCACCTATGTGGTAATTTGTGGGCACTTTGTTTTTGCCAAAGGGGATGACTATACACTTTTTGGCGTTTAGCTTGAGGCCATGGCTCTGGCACCAGTTGTCTGTTTCTATGAGGCCCTTTTGTAGGATGCTTGTGTCAGCTGGAGAGTCGATTATGGCACCCAGTTTGCAGTCATCTGCGAACTTGGTCAGCCACAGTCCTTCTGTGTTAGCCTGTACCTCCGAGAAATATATACCGAACAAGAGAGGTCCCAGGACTGAGCCTTGTGGAAAGCCACTTGTAACTGGTTTGGATTCTGACATGGCTCCAGCAATTCTAACCATGTGGGTTCTGTCCTTGAGCCAGTTTGCAACCCATCTAGTGACATAGGGGTTTATATTTAAGCTGGTGAGCTTATCTATAATGCCCGAGTGGGGTATTGTATCGAAGGCTTTTGCAAGGTCCAGGTAGGCTGTGTGGACCACCTTCCCCTCGTCATTGGCCTTGGTGACTGTTTCAAAGAAATCAACCAGGTTTAAGAGGCAGGATCTGCCCTTAACAAAGCTGAACTGGGTAGGATCCAGTGTCTGTAGGTCCCCAATATCTTTATTTATGAGGTCCATGATGATCCTTTCCATAGCTTTGCAGACCAAGCTAGTCAGGCTTATGGGGCGATAGTTTCCAGGATCCGTTGAGGCACCACCTTTGTGGAGAGGGACCACTGTTGCTGTACACCACTCTTTGGGTACATATCCTGTAGTAAGGCTGAGACTGAACAGTAGTTTTATGTTTGGGTTTAGTTCTTCTTGGAGTTCATGTAGGATGCAGCCCGGGACACCGTCTGGTCCCATTGATGCGGTGTTTTTTGCTTTGGAGAGGGCAGCTCTTACCTGAGCATCTGAGATGTCAGGGGGGCAGCACCCTGCTGGGATAGATATTTGCCCTTTTGGTGGGGAATTGGGGGGAGAAGTTTGTGCTGAACCTGTCAGCTAGGATGTTGGCAATGTCTGTGGGTTCGGTGTATTTTTTGTCATTTTGGACTAATTCTGAGCATATCTGGGAATTCCCACCCAGGTTCCTAACATAACTAAAGAAAGCCTTGTGATTATCCTTAGTGTCCTGCGCAGTTTTTCTCTTGAAGCTGGCCTTAGACAATTTTATGAGTGCCCGTAGTTTTTTGCTAATACTGATCAGAGATGCCTTCCTTTTTTGGGATTTTGCTCTATCATGTAGTAGCTTCCTCCTTCTATTGTATAGTTTGTTTATGGCTAGGGTCCACCAGACAGGACGCCTAACTTTGGAGGATTGGGTCTTGGTTTTATTTGGGATTGCATGATCCCTGCATTCCTGAAGGTGTTCATAGAATGTGTTTATAAAGGATTCTGCGGTCTGGGCCATATTTTCCACAGGCCCGGGGGCTTTGAAGGATTCCACCTCAGTTTTGAGGAGTGTGAAATTTGCTTTAGAGAAGTTTTTCACTGTGGTTTTCAGGGCAGGAGCTGGAGTCGGGATGTGAATATCCAGTGAGATTAGTTTATGGTCTGATCTTACCAGTGAGGGATACACTTCTGGTCTGGAGCATAGAGTCCCCATGTTGGTGATGATCAGGTCCAGTATGTTTTCCCCTCTTGTGGGAGTGGCAACAAGTTGTTCCATAGCATTTGAGTTTATAAATTCTAGGAACCTTCGGGCTAGGGTGTTGGAGCTAGAGTAATGCTCCCAGTCTATGTTAGGGTAGTTGAAGTCGCCCAATATAATGGTGTTTGGAGAGACCTTCATATTTTCCAGTGTTCTCAGGAAGGCCGAGTGGGGTTCCTGGGTTTGGGAGGGTGGTCTGTAGCAGGCTATAAACTGGAAGGCAGTTTTACCCACTGTTAGTTGCACATGGATAGTCTCTGATGCTTCGTGCTGTGCCACCAACCTGGAGGTGTGGGTATCTTTGACGAATATTGATACTCCCCCTCCTTTTGTGGTTCGGTCCAAGTTTTGGGGCCGAAAAACATGGTATGAGGTATAACCTGGTAGTGCTGGGATGCTCTTGGGAGCCTTGAACCAGGTTTCTGTTACTGCACAGATATCGATGTTCTCCATGCTAAGGAGAGTTTCGAGTGCATGCATCTTGAGATTTAGACTTCTGGCGTTGAGTAGCATTACTCTTAGTTTCTTATCCCTTGTGATACCTATGGAGGTGGGTTTGTCTTTTGAGCCTTGCCTAAAAAAGGCACTATGGGGGTGGCAAGAGCCTTTGCCAATATCCGAAAGCCTAGGGGTGACAGGTGCAAGCCGTCCCTAGTGAAGCATCGTGGCTTGTCGAGCATGTCATCCCAGGCAGACAGGCATTGGATCCCCTTTGAATGACACCAATACTTAAGCCAATTGTTGAACTTGATCATCTTGTCTTCATATTGTGGCATCATTCTTGGTGAGGGTAAGATGCTACTCAAGGTCAGGGTCATACCGGCCTGGGCTACATGCTCAGAGAGCTCCTCTATGTCTCTTTTCATGCAGTCCAGGGAGGTACGTCTCATGTCATTCACACCAGCATGGACAATGACTGAGTCATATTTGTACTTGCCTTGGAGTGACCTGAGTGCTTGTGTTATGTGGCGGATCCTAGCGCCCGACAGGCAGCTCACCATGACCTTCTCCTTGTTCAGCCTGGTGAGCGGGACGTCAGTGTGCCTGACGATAGAGTCACCTATTACAAGTGTATCAGGTGTGTTGTTTAGCCTTAAGGACTGTGACTGTTCGACACACTGGCTTTGTGAGTTATGTGTTGCACGTGTTTTGTTTTGGGATAGCGGTTGCTTGGGTGTCTGCTTTGGAGATCTCTGCTGCTTAGGCAGATTTTTATTTAGAGCCTCCGAGTATGTTTTTGTGTGTTTATGTGTTTGGTTTGCTGTCGTGGTAGGTCTATGTGAGACTGGAATTGTAGTGAGTGTGGTTTCCTTCTCCTCCTGACTGGTTATGCCAGTACTGAGTTGAGAGAGCTTAGCCTCTAGTTTGGCTATATGGTTGCATCTCTCACATGTGTTGGAATTTGTTGGGAGGAGGAGAGGGTTGTCTGTGTACATGAGGCAGTTGTAACATTGCCTCAAGATTCCTAGATTCACCAGCTGGACCGGAGAGGAGATTGACAACTGACCTTTGGACATGCTAGAATAGTATTGGTAATTCCTTTATAATTGAAAAAAAGGGCCAATGGGGAACAAAGTACTCAAGGGGAGTAACTATTTCAGATTTGGAGAAGTTACCCAAGGTACAGCGGTAGCGTTGTTGCCTCACAACAAGAGGTTCTCCTGATCGATTCTTGGCTGGAGTGCCAATGTGTGGAGTCTGCATGTCCTCCCCGCAGTTGAGTGGTATCCGAAAGACATGCGTGAATGGGCGTGCCTTCACTGAAGGTTGGGCATTGGGTTGGCAATTCAGCACCATAAAAATTGACTGCCAATCATTAGCGGACCGGAGTTCCCCTGTGGCAACCCCTAACTGGGAAAAGCCAAAAAGACAAACAACAACAACCCAAGGACCCTTTAAAAGTTGTATATAAAAATTCACAAAGCCTGAAAAGCATTTTAGAAAATGAGGGTAAGAACATTTTAGAAAATGAGGGTAAGAACATTACAGTGAATAGAAGGAGGATAGGGACATACAAGTGCGGCCATTTTTCTCAGTGTGGAAACATAGCGAACACAGATAGGATTTTTATTGAGAGTAGAAATAGATGGGCTACAGGCTTGAGTTATTTTAACTGCGAGTCCATGAGGATAGTGTACCTTGCAATTTGTGTAGAATGTAGATCCTTCTATATTGGTAAAATGGAACACAGGCTAAGGAGAAGGCTCTATGAACACAAATATGACATTTTGAGTAAAAAGGAGACAAATGCTCTATATAAAGATTCAAAGGTATGCAAGAAAGCAGATTACACTTTTTTTGTGTGGAACAAGTGAAAAAGGAAATTAGGGGTGGATTATGGGAGGAGAAAATTGAATTTAGAGAACTTTGGTGGCAAATCACCTTGGAAGCAGCAAATTCTCCCAGTTTAAACAATAATATATCCATAATTCCACTACTAAAAATGAGATCTGCCAAGCTATAAACTGTTTGACAAGTTATTCCCTATGAAGACCACTAGAGGGTGTTACAGCACTATTTATTGAAGTATTTCCTAACCAACATTTTAATGAATATTTTAATCAAGTTTTTAATTATTGTATGAGATTTTGGTAATGCATTTTAACGTAATTATTTATATTTTAGAATGAATGTTTCATAATTTATTATAATGTATTTAAATGAGGTATTATAAATGTTTAGGTGTTTTATAATTCATAATATTTAGCTCATTGTGGAAAATGAATGAGAGGGATTCAGTATTATAACTATTTAATTATGTTTTAACTTATTTTGATTGGTCCTTTTCAAAATTAGAAGTTATATAAATGGCAAATAGGATATGTGGTGTCATCTGATGAAGTCTTTACTTAGGAGACGAAAACGCTGATGGTATAAGTGCGTTAAGGTGTGCAGTCTGTTGTATAGTCCATTCAGTTTGTGATTTATGTAATAAATTGACTTTATAAACTACATCTCGTGTTGGTCTCTATACCCAAGGTACTATACTGTTGGATTTACTGGTGTACTTTGGTGCCTTGCTCTTTATTTTTTGGTTTACATCATTATTCCTGTTGCATATGTGAAAAACAGCTTGTATGCTTTCAGAAAATATTAATGTTTTGCCTTAAAAAATGCTCTGACTTTTATTGCCTGCCCCAGTAGTCAACTTGTCTGCATGGCAACATAAGAACAAAATATACAGCTGACCTTAGCTGCAGACTTCTCAGCTCACAATGAACATTTATTTGCTAAAGGAAACTCTTCATTACATTTAATGTTCTCTTATTTACTTGCTTGCACAACAAACTTGTTATTAGATTAAACCAAGGGCATTACTGCAGACATTCACCTATGCAAAAGTAAGAGAAAACATATCAACTCTACATATATTGTAATCTGTGCACTTTTACATCCCAGCCCTCATCTCAAAAACCCAAGATTACAGC
The DNA here is from genome assembly GCF_019279795.1 of Protopterus annectens. Lineage (NCBI taxonomy): Eukaryota > Metazoa > Chordata > Ceratodontiformes > Protopteridae > Protopterus > Protopterus annectens. The sequence goes on from NC_056725.1 coordinate 822,608,070, forward strand.
ATATTATTTTAAGCATAGTTTTGCCCACCTTTTCTTCTCTTTTTACATTGTAATGCCTACATTTGTTAAAACTAAAAAGAGGAAAACATGTACTTGTTTACTTATCTTTATCACATACAGCAATAACTGAAAATGCTGTACTATATAACATGCGATGTATATCATTAAATGTTTTATACGTTTACTGTCACTTTTTTTCCTTTTCTTTTCCTTTTAATGAGATGAAGTGGGGTATATGCTTTCAATCTCCCACACATTTAACAAAGTCAACAAAAGTCCAATCTTTCCAATTTTTCTCATAAAGCAATACTTTACAAATGTGATTGATGCTTTATAGTCTCACATTTATTTTTTATTTTAATTTAACATTTGTTTACCGGGAAAGTCTGACTTGGAATGAAGAAAATTTTCAGTGGCGGCCCAGGGAGAAACACTCCAGATGCATGTCTTTGTAATGTGGGAGAAAACTGGAGCACCCAGAGGAAACCCACATGAACGCAGGGAGGACACGCAGACTCCAGAAAGAAGGCACCCCAGCCAAGAATCGAACCAGAGAACCTCTTGCTGTGAGGTGACAACTCTACTGGTGCACCACTGCGCCGTTCATTTATTCACAAATTTCAGTGTTGCTGGTCTTCTTCCTGTTCAACTACATCTCCTAACCCCAGAATCCATACAAGTCCAAGGTACCCCTGATTCTTCTGGTCAGCTTCTGTGCTTTTGTTTTCTGTCTCTCAAGTATTTTCCTTTGGAATATTGATGCATGTTTCATTGGCAAAGTCTCTCCATGAGCCTTACCATCAGAAGAATGAGAAGCAGAGTCCCTGTCCGTTTAATGGCTCATCCCTTGTTGAATACATTTTTGTATTTCCACCTTAGCCTGTTCTGCATCAAAAATGACTTTAATCCTCTAGGAAAAATATTCTGAAGACAGCTGAATACAACAGCTTGGGTCTCATATCTGCCGCTTGACATTCCTTGATTGCTGGGATAAATTTCATTCTCTTCTGCCTAGTTTACAGTAAATAATAATTTCCCACAAATACTTCACTATCTCCAAGTTTTAATACTTTGCCCTTCTGGCATAGTTTTATCAGGGTCAACTCATTCTGCTGGTATGATTGCATCTTTACTAGTACAGGTCTTTGCTGCTTTCGCATGGCCAGATTTTTAGCATATACACAATGTGCCATTTCAATTAACAAATTCTGCTCTGGAATACCAGTCCAGTTACTTATTTGTACTTTCATAAATACAAGACGATCTTTTCACTGTCCTCAAACACTACCATTTTTTGAAACAGCTGTTCTTGACAGTTTTATCCTCAGCTAGCCTTTTCTTCATTTTGATCTCTGTTTTTTGCAGTTTTATCAGTTCATCTGAAAAGTGGTTCCATTTTTCCATCCCTTTTTTTGAGTTGATATACTCTTTCATTGTTTTATTTATTTTAATCAACTCTGAGCACATTTGGTTTATTTTTTCCTGTAGGTTACCGGAAGCCTTATCTTGCACCAAAGCTGGAGGATGAACTCCTTTTTGCTGAACAGCTGCAGGATTCTACCCAGCTAATGTTTTCTCTTCAGCTTTTCTAGCTGATTTTCTTTCAGGCTCTCTTTGTTTCTTCTTTGCTGGCATCCAGGCAGTGTACTTATTGGCCCTTATATCTAATTTTCTTTTTTTATAGCTGGGAGAGCTGAAATTAAGCGGTTAATTATTGTACAGTCACCTTGGAAATCCAGATCTACACAGACTTGATACTGAAAAGAAGTTGATTGCATAAATCCACAGTTGCATATGACGGAAAGAAGCTTAAATACTTTAAGCAATATACTGAGAGTGATCCTGAGATACTGCTGTTTCAAAAAGTGACGAAGACGTTGGTCAGAACAGAAATTTTTGATAGGAAACACATACATATTTTTCATTCATGGACTAAATCAGTTCATGAAAAGCTTCAAAGCTTGATGCCCAAGGCTGGCAAGCTTATAATGCCTAATGGGTTAAGGAAAGAAATGTTGGCAAGACTATAATAGCTTCACCTGGGAAATGAGAACTTTAAAGAACATTCTGCAAATGTCTTATTTTGGACAAAGTATCTATGTACAAATAGAACAGGTGCAGAACTGCAATGCATGTGGATCTTATTACAAATACAGTCCAAAAGAGGGTATTACTCCCTATTTATAAATCACGACTGCCCTACCCTCAGCTCCCTATTGACCCTTTACAACCCCATTTGGTCTCTGCATTCTGAACACCAGCTTCTTCAAGTTCATAAATGTAAGACTCCTACAGGCCAGTTATTTTACTCTTGGAACATTGCTAGAATATGGAATAATCTACCAACATCTATCCGCATACAACAAAACCCTTCTACATTCAAATCTGCACTGCACAATCATCTCCTCTCCAATTGGACATGTCACTGTTCACGTCCTTATTCTGCCATTACTTAATTCACTATCTGAATCTAAAACTGTTTTTATATACTTCCTGTTCCAACTTTTTGTTTTCTTAATAATTCCTAACAAAATTTTAACTAATTAAATTCTCCTCTTGCATTTCTCTTACTCCCTAACCACGTTCATCCCTCTTCTCTCCCTCTATCCACTTTCCTTCTACTTCTCTCCTAGCTTCTTCTTTCTACATTCCATCCTATCTAGTTTTCCCTCCCCATCTCTCATCTTCCACATTTCCCCTTTTATTTTCTCCTTCCTTCCCCCCTATATATTACAAAGTATGCCTCTTATCCCTTCCTGTCTCTATACATGCTTTTTTATTCTATATAATGCCTGGCTTTACATGCATTCAGTGGTGCTCATAACTATATAATTTTTGCACTATCTTGTTTTGCCTAGTTTTGTGTCGTGTTATTATTGTCTATATTATGAAAATGTTTAACTTCACTGTTAGTATAATGTTATATCAGCTTTATCTATTTCCTACAATCTTTTATGTAAATTTTCTACCAATTTCATTTTGTAATTCTCTTGATATGTTTTGGAAATTTTTATGGAAACTTCTTGAAACTTTATGCAAGTGTTATTGTTACCTTGGATCTTTTCTCCCCAGGCCTCCTCTGAAAATGGGCTTTCTTGGCCCAGTGGACTTTCCTGGTAAAAAAATGCCAAAAAATAAAATAAATGAGACCAAAGATTAACGTAGGAGCAGAGTCAACAGCATGCACATCTCCTTACTACTCTGGCAGATGTCAACAACTCAGCCTTCCAGACAGAATAGAAATTGGGTATGTGGCATCCTTGTCTGTTAACTATGAAAGGGGTCCCAGTTCATTTTTGTTATTATTGGTCTCTTGTATTTATTAATTCTGCTTGAGTTTCCAACGACTGTTAAAGAGGTCTCGTAATCATGTTAATCTTGCTAAGGACATCTGACTTTATCTTTTTTATGTGGGTTATCTAAAACAATTTTGCCATGGCCCCTCTGACTCTGTTATTCTGGTTAGGGCCCTCAGTTTCAGTTCATTCTGTTAAGGCTCTGCCTTTCTTAATGTTGCAAAGCTCCTTAATTTATTAATCCATTTGAAATCCCCTTCCCAGTAGTCCTGCTCAGTGACACACTGATTTTGTTAAGTTTTATCCTCAAATCTGCCATTTTTCAGTGAATGGGGCCTGATTTTACTCCTGCTACACGTATACTGATTTAATTAATTCTGCTGTGGCCTCATGGTTTTCTTAGTTCTGTAGAGGTTCTCAGAACTGTAAAGCTGACCCTGCTATCCATTCACATATTAGAACTCATTAATATGAAAGAATGCATGAACAGTTCTCCTACTCAGAAAGAACCAGCGTACGTTTTTTGGTTAATTACTTGCAGCTAACATATTGTTTTTTTTTTTTGTCTGTATGTGTAAGAAAGAAAACACGTGCTTTTTGCTGAAGTAAGTAGTGAAGCTTGACATGTGACGATTTCTTTCAGCTTTTTTTGACTTGAATTAAACTGGGGGGGGTTTGTTTACTTTAAGAGTTGTTCTTTTGTCATATTTTCACTACAGAGAACACATCATACATTTAGTGGAGTTGTATGTAGGGAAGAATATTGTATACCATCTGATTAAACCATCCTTAGTTTGTACATGAATTATATCCCAAGTGGTTGCTGGCTGTGATGGGCAAGTCATTGAGAATGAGAATAAGAAGTGTGTAGCAGGTAGTGTAATGAATAAAGTTTTAATATGAGCATGGGATTGATCAGGTGGACCTTATTACCAGGTATGTGCATGAATGATGGCAGTAGAGTAACTCTGCCTTCTGTGCAGCTGGAGGTCTTGGTGTGGCACAGAAGTTTGTAACAAGAGTGGAAATGCAAGTTTAGTCTGTGTGTGTTACTTGACAATGAAATGTACCTGGGTGTGAATCACCTAAAAGATGGAGGCTATGTATTGAGAAAATGGACGGAGGACATAGAGGGGAAAGGGAAGACTGTGAGGTATAGGGTACTGGTGATGAGGTGGTTGGATAACAAGGAGAGGGTAGTTGTAGACAGGGCGTTGGGGGGAGGGTCTTAGAGTCCATGATGGGAGGCTCCCAAATGGTAAGAGTCTTGTCATCCTCCTCATGAGTTTGACACCCCACACCAGCATGCCATCAGTAATAATAACAACCTGAATTCTCCTCGCTTACTGCAGAGGATTAAGACTCTGAGATGTTAATGAGCTGCTTCTGGAGACAAAAGAGTAAAGACTTTGATTCCTTCCACCTCTATTTGCCTATAATGTGACTTTCAGCAAGTCACTTAATTAGTGCTACCACATCACCCCTGAAAAGGGACACTTTGTCTTGTGGGCTCATCTGATTAACAAATAGATAAAATAAAAATAAATACTAAATGGACATCTGACAAATTGCATCTTCTCATAGGCCATTTAAGAGTACACAGATGATAAATTTCCTTAACAAGTTTAACTTGAAAATCCCTGATTTCTATTAAGTGTATAAAAACATTTGCTCCTGCCATGCCTGAAATCTCTTCATATTATTACACAGATATTACTCTCTTTCATTAAAGCTTTATTAAGATCTTGAAGAGGTACACAGATGCAGTACTCCATTCTGATCAAGTCTTTCCCAGTTCTAGTTTGAATGTTGCTGGAACTTTCCTAGTAGCATGCATTGCTAGTAACAGTGTAAGATCTATCTGAATTTGAAAGACTCCTAGCAAACAGTCCAAACTTGTAAATACATCTTCGTACTCAGGAAGCACATCGTCTCTTTGTATGTTCATATTATGAATTTTGGTGTTTTTTTATTTTGTAATATTTTTGTTGTTCATATTATGCATTAGTTAAATATACTCACTTTTAAACTCATCAGCTAGAACTACTGTTCCCCTCTAAAAAAACAAGCCTCAGTCTATACACCACACATTCCCTTTAAAATTTAGAAGGTGCACCATTAATAAGGTGTTCATACTCTGTGACACCTTTGACAAACTATAGGTACATGGGAACAACACTAGGCATGTGATCACAAGGACCGTAAGATGCCAAACTATATAGATCTTCAGTAAGACACACTTTAACGATCTTGCAACTGTTTATGAGCACTTAATAGCACTTTCCTCCCAATCAAACAGGTCCGTACATGACAACCCTGATGTAAATTTGTGTCTATCCATCCAGTCATGCAGGCTAGTCTAATCAAGACAGACAAGGTAGCAGTTTTCTTGACCTATAGTGGTAACTTATTCCATAGACTTTTCTACAGTTGCCACATTGAGCTGAAATTGTATCCCACACAAAATTCATAAACTTAATAGTCTAAAGCAGTTTAGAAAAAAAATGAAAATACAGTTTAGTGATAATTATAAATATAAAAAGTTATTGACTCAGGATAAGTTTCCTACCATCTCCTTTGAGATGTAAATGCATTATTTGCCAAAATGTTGTTTACCTGTCTGAAATCTGAGGAGTTATTTCATAGGTTAGTACTAGGCTTGCAGCCCTTGTGTACCATTTTAAGCCTAGATAATTTCCCCTTAGTAACAACCAAACCAAGTACTTTTTGAATATGAGGTAAATGCCTTGACCATTATGCCAACTGCTAATCTCCCAGGTTCATGTTTATAGTATAAATACTGCTCACATTATTATGATTTTTTATGACTTTATGTGCCATGTTGTGCTATGATTTTCATATTATATTGTTTATTTGTAAATATTATGTTAATTTATTTTTATTTTTCCTTCTTTTTTTTTCTTTTCTTCTTTTTTGTTTTTAATAGATCCCATTCCTAAAGTATAATTACATCCATCGTATTTTTTTTTTATTTTGCATTTTTTTATAATTTTTAATAAGTTCATTTAATTAAAATTATTGGCACCTGTTGATGTAATCTATTAAAGATTCTGCTGTTTTCAGACAAAATAACATTGGTAAATGTATCTGCAACAAATGTGAATTAATTTTATGTATATTTTTAAGACTGCTTCTAGATTGTAGGTCTGGGCTATTCTTCTTTCAATAATACCACTTTATCTTGGTCTATTTATTTTAAGATTTATTGTTTCCCTTCTTTCACTGTATGCTGATTTGGTGATGTTTTCTTCTGCATCATTTGCTTCATCGTAAATGCTTTTGTTTTTTTCATGGACCACTATATCTGGTTTGCTATATTTCTTTTGAACTGTTGGTTATTTATATAAGATGTGTGATGTTCTTTTCATCATTTTCTATTGTGCTTTTTGGCTCGCTTCCAGTGTTTTTCAACTCCTAGTAAATGTTTGCACCAGCTTCAGTGTACCAGCAGTCTTTTTTCTTATGCTTTGTATTATGCCTTTCAGTATACAATCCTTCTGCCATTAGTGTGTCACAACCAGCAACATCCTGTTCTTCATTCTTTTACTGCATTATTATGATTTTCTGTGTTTGTCCCACCCAGTTTATCAACTTAAACCAACAAGTATTTATCCCAGTTTTTCCCCTACTATCTTGAGCAAAAACTTATTTGTCTGTTTTTCCCACATGTTCAACCACTCCTCTACATTCAGTCCTACATTCCTTCCTGCTCTCCCCATCTTTTCATTTAACTTCAAACCAAGGTTATTTTTTTTTTTGTTACATGCTATACTCATTTGACTTTGACTCATCTTTACTTTCTTTCTTTTGTTTATACTTTATTCGTACATTATGTTTTTTTTTGTTTTCTTTCTTCTTCTGCTTTTTCCTTTTTACACCTGATATTTTTTCTTTTTTAATTTGTTCTATGGCTTCTTGATATTATTCATAGTTATTGACTTCAATATCTATGGTCTTTGCTAATATTTTATCTTAGTTATCATATTCCTCAGCTGCACGACTACAGATCTGCATAAATAAATTTCAAAATTTCAAGGTCCTTGCATATGGCAATATATGGAATACCATACCTTTTATTTCCGCTCCTATATTTTAAGAAATCCCTTTCTGCTTTTTTTTTCCTTTGTATAAGTATGCATTTAATTTTAAATATTTCAATTTTCCTCTCAGTTTTTCCTCCTTGAGTTTCTGACAAATTTGGTTTAAACACATTTTGGGGCCAGTCAGTCACTCCATTTTGTTTTCTTTAATTAAAATCTAAATTAATTTGGCTACAAAATTTTATTTCTTTTTGTTCATGTTTTGAGGCTGTATCATTTCAATTCCTTCATATTTTTAACAATCTTTATTTATTTATCTTTTTATTTTTTTTCTTGTTGATGCTTTCTTGTTTTTCTCTTATTTATTCTTCCTTGTGTTTTAGGTTTTCTGTTTACATTTTTATTCCAACTTTTGTTTTCTGGTGTTGCAGTTTTCTTTTTTTGACTCTTGCAGTTTTATTTTCAGTAGTTCATGACTGATGAGCTATGTATTTTTTTTTATATACCATTAAGAGAAGATGAGAGAAGTCTTTACACTTTGTTGTTTTCTAGGAGCCTTTGTTTATAGTTGCCAAACATTCCAATGTGTTGCAGTTTTCTATGCTTTTAATGCTTAGCAGGTTTCAAGTTTTGCAAAGCGGGAGACAATTTAGCTACCCTGAGGACCAAAAGATTTTGTCTGCTGGATGGCTTGGATCATGACCAAAAAGGGTCTGATTGTGTGGCTAGATCACATACCCTGTAATTAAGTTACCCTTTCATATACCATGTTTCTCTCATCAAATAGCAAGCTTAAAAAGAGTCAACACCAATACTAGCTGATCACTTCATCTCCCTACATCAGCTGAGAATCTTTTTTTATTTATTATTTATTGTATTTTTTTTTAATGTTCTATTTTGTTTCATGACGCATTCTGTCTGAATCAATTAAATCAATATTTATTAATTTTTAATTATTGTTTGAAAGTAATTTGCTTCATTTCATATGTTTCTGCACTGAAAGTCTGGCCTAGTATCAACTCACACAGGCATCTTATTAGTTTCAGCTTTTCCGCTTTTAGTTTTTGAACTTTTCCTCATGATCTTTTGTCACCATTCTTGCTTTCTGGCCCTTTTTCTTCACATCTCTGCCACATTCCTGCATTTGCTCTCACATTGCTCACAAATAATCTTTTTTTTTTTTTTTATACATTCATATTTTACATTAATTTCTTTTTTTGATTATTTTTTGATTTTTCTGATTTTTCTTTTACTCTTTTTTCTTTTTTGACATTTTTTTGACAAGACATTTCTTTATTTTGTTTTTTAATCACAGTTTCTATCAGAATGCTATCAACAAAGTCAAAGTAAACTTTATTGTCATTTAATGAAGTATACATCAATGTCATCAAAAAAATTGTGTTCTTCATTTCCCTTCAGTAAGACATAGCATTTCGAATGTGTTTTTTCAAAAAAAAAAAAAAAAATACATAAAAAAAAATAAATAAATAAACATAAAAATATAAAATACATATATATAGAATATACAACAGTATAAATATATCCCTTGGATTATGAGCCACAGATTTCTGTTATCTGTTATCAGGGTACTTTCATAGACATGTAGTATGGACATTGAGTATCTATATTGTACCATATGAATGTAAAGTAACTGTAGAAATTACTATTCCTGATCAGGCAGATGTATCCATTCCTAGGTGATTGGGGTGAAGGAGTTGTCTTGTCTTTCTACTGGATTGAGCCTGTCGTAAGAGTCCTCATACATAGGGGGGAAAAAAAAACAAAATTTTGTCAGGTAGTCTTGCAGTGAATGCTTTTAATCTCTTTTTCCAGGGAGTGGGAGAACATTGCAGAGAAGGGGCCATTTGCAGGATGGGTATGGGCTCTTCATCTAGTTTCCTTCTGGCTCTTCCTATCCTTTAATCTAATGCAAGTCTCAGTGATTTTTCTCTGCTGCCCCTTGATTTTTCTGCTGCCCCATAACTCATCTGAGAGCTCTATGGTCAAAAACAACATAGTTTAACACAGGTTGGTTAGTTTTGATGACTTTGAGTTGACTTGACCAAGTTTTTACTCATTTGTACCTTTTACATATATGTACCTTGCTATGCTATTGCTTATTGATATGCTTTTCAGACACTGTGGTCTTGCATGTTGGGCTGGGGGAATAGCTGAAAGAATATAAGAACTCAACATCTATCTGTCCATCATCTGCTTGTTAGCCCAGCAGCAGTGACACCACCACAGTATGCTAGCAGTATTGGGTTTGAGTCCCAAATAAGTGCTAGTAATATCTTTGTACTTCTATGATTCAACTGCAGCAAAGTAATTTCACTCACTCTGCATACATCAGTCACTTTATTCAGTGTTAAGTCTGCTTCTCTCAGTCATTTGTCTGTTTGTTTTTGATACAACACTCACCAGTAGTATAACAAGGGTGAGGTAAAGGGGCAGCCACCCCAGGTGTGAAGTGTTAGGGGGGTGCAGTTCAGAGTTCTTGATTTACATTTTTCTGTACTGAAATGCAAGTACAGAAAGGCACTTTAAGAGCTGAGGGGGGAGTGGGGTCTAGTACCAATTGAATTTCTCACTAAAAGCGAGCCAAAGTCCTTTTTTTTTTTTTCATAGGTTTATAGGTTCATAGGTTGGTACTAGGCTATCAGCCCTAGGGCCTATACAAGCCTAGCCATAACAGTTCCTTGGCTATTTCTTCCCACACTATTTACTTCTCTGGACCCCTGTCTAGCAGGGTGAATGACGTGATCCCCGGGGTGAATTTCCTTTCTCCCATCCAATCATCAAGGTTCCTTTTGAAGAGGGCCAAAGAGGCACTCTGCTTGACATGTATGGGCAATCTGTTCCAGAGTCTGAGGAGTCTCTGGGTCAGGAACCTATCCCTCCAGCATGTTTTGTTTATTGTGATGACAAGGTTTAGATCCCTGGAGTGTGTGGCTCTGAAGGATTGGGATTTCTTTAAGTGTAGCATGTCCAACAGCTCTGGGTTTGACATGGCCTTGTATGTTAAGCAGAGATCGCCTCTGAGTAGACGATATGCGACAGAGTATAGCTGGAGTTTTTTAAGGTGGTCAGCATAGGGCATCTGCTTTAGGCCTGTGATTCTTTTAGTGAGGTATTTCTGCAGCCTTTCCAGTTGTTGCAGATGTCTTGAGAGGTACATACCAAACGAGGCGTTGTATTCTATAATGGGTCTAATGAGGGATGAGTACAGTGGGACAATGACCTCCTTTTTTCTGGATGAAAAGCCTTTAGTGATGAGGTGTGCCACATAGAAGGATTTCCTGACTGTTGTGGTTATCGAAGGTGAGTCCACTGTCCACCTGTGTCCCTAAGTCTCATCACACTTTCAGTGTTTAGTGTACTGCTACCTATATGGTAATTCACGGGTACATGTTTTTTCCCAAAGGGGATAACTATACATTTCTTGGCACTGAGTGTGATCCCATGGCTCTGGCACCAAGCATCTGTTTCTGTAAGGCCCTTTTGTAGAGTATCCACATCATTTGGGGATTCAGTAATGGCTCCCAGTTTGCAGTCATCTGCGAACTTTGTTATCCAGAGTCCCTTAGTGTTGGCCTGTACTTCAGAGAAGTAGATGCCAAACAAGAGTGGTCCCAGGACTGAACCCTGAGGTACTCCACTTGTCTGGAGCTGGATTTGGAGTTGGCTACTTTTACAGTGTGGGTTCTATCAATAAGCCAGTTAGCAACCCATTGGGTGATGTAGGGATAAATGCCCAGCTTAGTAAGTTTATCTATGATTCCAGAGTGGGGGATGGTGTCAAAGGCCTTGGCAAGGTCTAGATAGGCTGTGTGGACCACCTTACCCTAGTCCATTGCTCTGGAGACTGATTCAAAGAAGTCAGTCAGGTTCAGGAGACAACATCGGCCCTTCACGAACCCAAACTGGGTGGGGTCCAGTGTTTGAAGGTTGCCAATGTCTTTGTTTATAAGTTCCATGATAATACGCTCCATGGCCTTGCAGATAAGGCTTGTCAGACTGATGGGACGGTAGTTTCCAGGATCCAAGGTGGAGTGGGATAACTGTAGCTCTGCGACACTCAGTGGGCACAAAACCTGAGGTGAGGCTATGATTAAACATGACACTTAGGTGAGGTGCCAGTTCATATTGTAGTTCATGTAGTACACAGCCCAGGATGTCATCTGGTCCCATGGATGCTGTATTCTTAGCTTTGGAGAGTGCATTTTTTACCTGTGTGGCCATTATTACCGGAATTTGGCAATCTTCCGGTATTGAGATGGGCCATTTAGGGGGTGAGAGGGGGGTGAAATTTGTACTGAATCGATCTGCCAGGATATTGGCAATATCCTTGGGATCAGTATATTTAATGCCATTCTGTACCCTAATAACTCTTCACTTGAAGAGCTAGCTGAGGGGAGATCTGGTTGCTGTAGGAAACCAGCTGGTACAAAAGTAGCAATCAGCTTCCTACAATATAAGCTGAAGTCTGTCTTTTTTTTGCTGTTCATTTGGGGCTGGGGGTACATTTATTTGGCTGCCTTAGGAAGTCTATTGGTACAAAAGTAACAATCAGCTTTTTATGGTATAATCTGTAGCCTTTTTTTTCATTCTTCACTTTGAGCTGAGGTGGTGGGAATGCTGTCTTGTGACTGGCACAGAGCACTAGACTAGCCAGCTATGGCTCTGATGCACACGCATTTATCTTACACTTAAAGAATCATGTAACTTCCCAAATGCACAGACTTTGACACAATAAAAGCAGTTTTACTATTTTTGTGGGACAATATGCTGTTTGGAGAACTAATAACAGATACACGTTTGATTTTTTATTGGTTCACAGTAACACTGGATGTTCTTTTCATCACAGTAGTGTTGTCCCTATCTGTATCTTATTCTCCTGAATTATGTATTATGTGTTATATAAACTTACAGCATTTCTTCTCCTGTAACATAAAAGAACATAGCATACTGTACTTTTCTCAGGCTTCTCGGATACCACATAAAGTGAATCATAAATTAAATTTCTGGATGTACATTTTTAAGTTTTCAGACCAATAGCTCTACAGAGAGATTTTATAGATGTTATAGATGAACAGTTTCTTAAACAAAAGACGAACAACTTTACTTCTGGCATCATGTAGCATTTGGCATGCAGTAATATGAATAACAAAAATGAGATATGAGTGCTTGCTGTTAGCGTCCACAGTTTTAATTTTACAAAATAAAACCAGCAGGACCACTACAGCTAAAAACATCAAGTTTAATAAAAGTTAAGTGCTGTTTGTACTATGGCTTTAGATCTGATGAAGCGTTCACCTCAGAATGCAAACACTCTTATCTTTTATTAAACTTGATGTTTTTAGCTGTGGTGGTCCTGCTGGTTTTATTTTGTCAGCTTTGTTCAGATTGGATCTTTGTGGACTCTTGGTCATTTGTTTGCTTTTGTACAGTTTTAATTTTAGACATCACATCACAGCAGTAAGTAAGAAACAAACTACATGATGCTGTGACACCCCACCTCTGGCCCGGTAATCAAGGAGCCTCAATCCTCACCACTAGCACCAGTGGGGAATGTACATTGGGAGGATGACAAGTACACATACACTATTTCCAGATACAGCTCACTGCATCAAATGCAATTTCCCTTAAGAGCACATAGAGACTACAGTCACTCTAGGGCTAGTTTCTCCCTCTTTCTCCAGATCCCCAATAAGACTCCCCACTGGCACACCTGTAGAATTGAGATCTCAGCTGATTGGTCAAGCCAAGACCTTTAACACCCTCTTTGTCCAACCAGTGCTTTATGTCCCTGCCCGAAGAGTTCACACACACACACACACACACACACACACACACACACACACACACACACACACACACACACACACACACACACACACACACACACACACACACACACACACACACACACACACACACACACACACACACACACACACACACACACACCGTGAAAGGCTGGCACAGGTTTACTAGCTATTCTCCTTCTGCCCAGACTATAAGGTAGTTATTCCTGCCACCAGCTACCTCTTTATCAGCTACTTTAAGACCCTTAGCAAAGGGTGTCCAATCTTACTTTGTAATGTTACTATCAATACAAATGGTAGTTTGATCAAGAGTAAGACTATTAGTAGTGGCCTATACAGTGCCACCAAATAAATATGCAAGTACTCTCAGAACCATAAATATGTCTCTACACAGATAATAAAAGAACAAGAAAATAGTATATGCATGCAGTTACATCAGAGTTCAACATCACAGGAAATATTTAAAACAACATTGCAGGACAGTCTCAAATAAATAAAGAAAACATCTAAGCTAAGCTTTGCTATATTCCTGACTGTATCTAAGAGAATTAGTGTACCCTAATAACTTACTTTAGAGCAAGCAAGCAAGGCAGATGTGGTGAGTGGATCTTGATATCAGATCAAAGACAAAATACAGAATACTGTCTCTCACTAAGAGACTACCAGAAATTAATATCTCAAATATTACAGCTGGGATAGCTTGCAGCATGACATCATTTCTTATCATCTGACTCTCTTCCAGGTGAAATGCCCCACTGATGCAGCTGGTAGCATTTATCATCTACCTGTGAAAATACATAGACAAGGGCTTTTCTGAGATCTAAGGCAGATCCTGGAAGTCATAAAACAATAAAACATTTCCAAGACAATACAGAAAACTTCTAGTTCTAGACATTGTGTATGTTACTGCAATGAAATTGAAAGATAACATCTATGTGGCCATATGGTAATTTAATTTTAACTATTTTTCTGAAGTTAACCTCTTGTGTTCCAATTTCCATTGTTAAAATATATACATTTAAACAGTTACAGTAGTGCTAGTATATTTCTGTTCTAATCCAGTAGGGCTTGCTGTGGTTACAACTTTAAACAGCACTTTTTAAAATACCTCTTCAGCACATGTCTGTACAAACCATCTTATGTGACATACAGTTCTAATACATTTGTAACACAAGTATATGAATCATGTTGAGATTCAGAAATTACATATAATTTTTTATGGAATTCCAGGTAACTGGGCTGGCAGTATCTCCTTTCATGACAGGTGCATGCATGGGACTTGAAATATAGCTAATACTGTGAATAAAGATATATAGACAGATACTATAATATGTACCATGTGTGACTTTGTAAGTATTTGTAAAGTGGTGAAATGAGGACATTTCTGCCACTTCCTAATTCAGCCTTTCATGTCCCTACTTTCAGGCAACTAACAGACTACTTTCTCTGCTGTAACTAGTTTGTAAAGAGCCTATCTAACTAACTTTATGGTTGAATTCAGAATGGCATTACGTATAATTTGTAGGACCAGAGTAGCCCATAACTGCTACTAAATCAGAATCAGAATCAGAATCATCAGAATTACAAACAAAATCACATTTATTGGCCAAGTATGGGCACATACAAGAAATTTGACTTTGGTTTCAATAATTCTCCAAGTATGAATTACATAAATGACATACATACAGCTATTAAGAGGAAGACAAATGACATACATGTAACTATTAAGAACAAGACAAAAAATGTAAATATACATATACATACAAGGTGCAAAGTACAACAAAGTGCAAGAAATACTGAAATAAACTCTGAAAGAAATAAGTATTAAAATTATGTAAACAATACTGCATAATCCTCGGAGGCTTGGGAAAAAGAATATCCTAGCCTAATAAGCTGAGTTAACCATTTATGAACTTGATGGTCTGTGGGGGGAAAACTGTTCTTATAGCTGCTTGTTTTGGTGCGTATTAATCTATAACACATGGCCAATGATAATAGTTCAAAACGATGGTGGCCTGGATGTGAAGGGTCAGTGATGATTTTCCCTGCCCTTTTCATGACTCTGGGATAGTACAGGTCCTGTAAGGAGGGCAAACTAGCACCAATGATATTTTTGGCTGACCTGACTATCTGAAGTAACCTATTTTTGTCATGATTACACAGAGATTCAAACCACACTGTTACGGATGAGCTGAGAACAGACTCAATGACTGCTGTATAGAACTGAAGCAACAATTCCTGCAGGAGGTTGAACTTCCTCAGCTGTTGCAGAAAATACATTTTCTGTTGTGCCTTTTTTATGATGGACCCTACATTGGTCTCCCACTTCAAGTTATGAGAGATTATAGATCCCAAAAACTTGAAGGATTCTGCAACTGACACAGCAGTATTAAATTAAAAAAGGGGGGGATAATATTGTAGTACCTCTCCTGCAGTCCACTGTCATCTCCACAGTTTTAAGAGTGTTCAGCTCCAGATTATTCTGACTACATCAAAGGGGCCAGCTGCCCAACCTCCTCTGTATGCAGACACATCCCCATTCCTGCTGAGCCCAATAATAGTTGTATTATCCGCATATTTAATAGGTTTGACAGAAGGGTCCTTAAAGATGCCATAATTAGTGGGGGGCACCTGCATTGATTGTGCAATAGCTAGATGTAAATTTCCCCAGTTTCACCTGCTGTTTCCTATTGGTTAGAAAATTCATGATCCATTGACAGGTGGAAACAAAAACTGAAAGCTGGTAGAGTTTCAAGTGAAGAAGTTCTGGAATTATTGCAATAAATGGAGAGCTGACGTCCATAAACAGAATCCTTGCGTATGTCCTTGTGTTATCAGTATGTTGCAAGATGTAGTGCAGCCCCATATTAACTGCATCATCCACTGGTCAGTTCTCTCAATAAGCAAACTGAATGGGGTCCAATGAGGAAGCTGTAATATCCTTCAAGTGAGCTAACACCAGCCTCTCAAAAGTCTTCATGATCACCGACGTCAAAGCAACAGGCCTGTAGTCATTCAGCCCTGGATTTTTTAGGCACTGGAATGATTGTGGCTTGTTTGAAACATAAGGGAACTTCACACAGCTCTAATGATTTATTAAAAATCTGAGTAAAAACAGGAACCAGTTGAGCAACACAGGTTTTTAAACAGGAGGGTGAAAACCCCTCTGGGCCAGCTGCTTTCTTTATTTTGACGTCTTTTAAAAAATGGCACACATGCCCTTCAGAGATAATTAATGCAGGTTGAATGTGAGAATGTGTGTAAGAGAGAATCATATAAGTCTGAACACTGACAGAGCTGGAGACAGTGTCATTTGTAGCCTCAGGCTTATCAAACCTGCAGTAAAAAGCATTCAAGTCATCAGCCAGCTGGTAATTAGCTGCAGTGTAGGGAGGATGGCTTCCTGTAGTTTGTAATGTTTTATAGACCTTTCCACACTGATACAGGATCTTTGGCTAAAAACTGTTTTTTCAGCTTTTCAGAATAGTTCTTTTTAGCCACTTTGATTTTTTTTCTCAGTGTGTTCCTTGCCTGTGTAAAAAGTGTTCTATCCCCACTTCTATAGACATCTTCCTTGCCTTAACAGTAAATCAGTAGCAGTAATAAGCAGTAAATCAGAGTTTGCTGTTGTTAAATTTTAACCAGGTCTTAGTGGAGACACACATATCTTCACAGAAGCTAACATAAGATGTTACTGTGTCTGCCAGTTCAAGCAAGTTAGCAGCAGAATTTTCAAAGACACTCCAAGTTTGTACAATCAAAGCAGGCTTGCAGCTTCAGCTTTGCCTCCACAGTCCACCTTCACGCAGTATTGATCACAGGTTTAGCACATTTTAACTTTCCGTTATAGACAGGCAGCAAATGAATCAGACAGTGGTCAGAAAATCCCAAAGCTGCATGGGGGACAGCACAATAAGCATGTTTTAACACTGTATGACAATGATCCAGTGTGTTCCTGTCTTTGGTAGGACACTTTACATGCTGTGTAAATTTAGAAAGTTCATGCCTGAGATTTGCCTTATTAAAATCCCCCAGAATAATCAGAAGGGAATTTAGATAATTCTGTTCCAAGCACATTATCTGATCAGGCAGTTTTTGTAGTGCTGCCCGCACACAGGTTTGAGGTGGAATGTAAAAACTAACCAGAATAAATGAATAGAACTCCCAAGGTAAATAAAAAGGTCTACAATTAACAAAAATATTTCTAAGTCAGGGTAGCACATTTTACTTAATACTGTGATATCATTTCACCAACCTACATCGATATAAAAGCAGATCCCACCTCCTTTACTCTTCACTGATGTCTCCAATACTCTGTCCTCTCAGTAAAGTTGAAAGCCAGGCAGATGTAATGCAGATTCTGGAATGGATTAATTTATCCAGTTTTCTGTGAAACACAGTACAGAAGAAAGTGAAAAATCCTTGTGAGCTTCATTGAGAAGTAACATCTTGAGCATGTTTGAAATGCATAGTATAAACATTTCAAGCTTTAGTAAACAAACATTCTTTTCAGCAGTTGCTAAATAAACATTTTAGATGCATCATTCTTGACTCAATTCCTTTAAGAATGGATACCTCTTGCACTGCTCTTCTGATATCTCATTTCTCAGTAAAATATGATCACACATTTTGAACTTCTCCTTTAAACTCCCAAAGCCCCCGCAACCAACACCACTGAATTTAAGGATTACATAAATGCCATCCTCAACCTGCTGTATAATGAAATATCAAAATTCGCTCATGACTTCACCTCCCCTGGCCATGATACAGCAGCAAGCTTCATTAAGGAATTCTATACTCATTTAGAAAAATGCATAGAGCTAGCAGTCCCTACCTGAATCAAATATCATGAAAAATTCAAAAACAAACCACGCTGGTGGTCCACAACCATAAATAAGCTATACAACAAGTGAAGGAAACTCCTTAAATTATTTAGTAGATTGAAAACCTCTCTTCTCAAGGATAATATGAAAAGAAGTACAAAAAAAGGAAGAACATTAGCTGGTCCATTGCAGGTGCCCATGAGTTTAGGTTTGCCTCTAAAACCAAAGACAATTGTAAGTCTTTCTTTAGTTTTGTTAGAAAACTAAAAAAGAAATAACTTACAGTGCTCTGAATTTATTCATAATAATGTCTCCTACTCAGACCTTATCCTTGCAAAGAAAATTAATGCCAGTTTCACCGAGTCTTCTCGCAAATGACCTGAAGTATCTGCAGACATACTTCATAATCTGTTTATCTATATTTAGCTACTAATCCTATCCCTGATGAGTGGTGTACTGCAGTGGTGAAGCCCCTGTATAAGGGAGCCAGGTAATTACAGACTTGTCAGCCTTACAAACCTCATCTGCAGAGCCATGGAACATATTAAACTGACTTCATAGACAACATTATCTAGGATCTTGGTGTTACCCGTTTGTAGTTCAGTTTGTCAATTTTCACTCCTGAAGGAGGACAATTGTACAAAATAGAATAGAAAATCAGATTAATGAGGGGTACAAAGCCCCTCCACGCACCCCATGCAGGGTGCTTTACCCACTGTATCATACTTAGTTATATATTAAACTCTGAGGTAACTGCATCTTGGAGGGAAAGGTCTAGGGATCTAAACTTTTTCTGCAACATCAACAGAATGGTTTGGAGGGACAGATACATCTTGCAGAGGATACTGCTGCTGGGGAACAGATTCCCATCCACATAAAACAAAGCTCATCCCTGTCTAGTTTTGAAGCATAACTTAGATCTATGGATGGAGAAACAAAAACTTTATCCCAGGACTGCTCCCTGTATTACTAATGCACAGATGCAGCTCTTAAATGCTTTCTACCATGCTTGGGTCCCCTCAGATTATCTATGATATGATTCCAGTTGTTATCATTAGGGGTAATATATAATTATTGACCATGGGATAAATAAGGCCAATCTATAACCAATTGGGATAGGTTATTTTGAGCACAAAAAGCACTGGTGAGGCTTAAAATGGCCCTCAAAGCAGCTAGCCTAGTATTTACCTATGAACCCATAAAAGGAGAATTATTCCTACAGTGACTTCCTTCAGATGCATTTCTCATGATTGAACATTATCAGAGAAATGTTTGGTGACAAAATTAATCTCTTCCAAGACAGACAATACGAAAGCCCAAGTAAAGAAAAAGGTCTTTTAAAACCCATCAAAGTAGTTTCACAATAATATCAGAACATGTGATTTGTTTATTAACTTTGCAACTGTACAATGTATTGAAATCTTAACTGAGTATTTAAATTGTGCAGTAGTTACAGGGGTGGTTCAGAAAACAGTGTACTGTTATCTAAATATGCAGTGGTTTTATTCTGCCTTACCTGTTGACAGCCTTTTGAAATGGTTTCACCTTATTGCAGTATAGGAAGGTTATTATCGGCTCTGCAGGTTGCAGATCCTGTCACCTACCTTCACTTGTGATCATAACCTACGTTGGGAGAAATCATAACAAAACCAGGATACCAGGAAACAAGTAGATTGTGGTATGCAAGCCAGAATATATTCACTGAAATGCTACGGGCTAAACCTCAATGAGCTGGGTGTTTCTATGATATGAGGTGAGTCCTGGTGGAGTTTAAGGTATGGCACTACATGGAGCAGTCACGGTGTCTGGCTGTTGCAAAAATAATAAAGAGAATGTGAAAAAATGTTTTATTGGTATTATTTTGATAACAATCATCACTGCTGTTGCTAGTATTATTAAGTTGTTATTACTAGTATTATTAAGTTGTTATTACTAGGATTATTAGTATTACTAGTATTATTAAGTAATTATCTACTCTGCTGGCAAGACCTCTGCTTGTGATGTTGATGATCCAGGTTAGGTAGGGAAGTGGACATCAAAGGGTTGACCTGGTAGGAAATGATTTCTTCTTGTAAGGGAGAGAATTCCAAGTGATCAAAGAAAAATTAACTGACTAAATGAGATAAGTCAGAGGATCATCCTCTACAAATATACACACACAGTGGAGCCAATATGGGATCTAATCTTATTCCTCAGTCAAGCTATACCCTGTCCCTATCCCGCCATGAGGAAAACAGCATGAAAGCATCACATGGAAGGATGGCACAGCATGTAATGTATCACATGACAGGATGGCAGGTCATATCCCGCCTTATTAGAACTGTCATCAGTCTCCAGCAGCCAGCTTCCTCTCAAGTCATCCTGATAATAGTTTCAGTCTGGTGATAAATTAGAAGGGACTATTATAAGCCACAAAAGCAGGCCTATGAGGCAGAAATAAAAAGATTTTTAAAACTTGCATACTTCAGCTGCAGTAAGTTGTTTCAATATGAGGTTTTGCATTTTTTTATATGAAGAGTGCCCCTTTCCAACAAAAATCAAAGAATGATCAGCACTTTAGCCTGTATATCTGGAGTGACTTTGTGAGTTTTATGAATTTAAGTGACAGTTTTCAGGTTTGCTGGAGACTGATTTGACTATATGGTTAGCTTTAAGGATGGACATACTATGCATTCACTTGTGGTACTAGCAGTTGAGATGTGACAGGGCCACAATTTCTCATGCGATGCGCACAAACATGGTAAAAAGATTTATCTGGACTAATAAAGGTGGTGCTATTGACAAGATTAATTTAGTCCAGTATGATTACAGTGTATCCAGAGGTCAGTCCATAAGTTTCATATTAATAAAATGTATGTTGCTATGTACAAATTCTTTTTTTCATTTGGTGTAAAAATTATTCATTTCAGTTACGTTCACTCTCCAGCACTGTTTAACTTGAGTATTCTGAGTTAGGTTGTGTGAAAAAGCAATTCATGTGAACCTTGTTTCAGGCAGCTGTTGCTGACATGTCTTGCTTTTTCACATGCAGTATTTCTGAAAGCTGCTTTCATGTTAGTTTTGTACATGTTGGAGTATAAGGCATCTCTTATGCCATCTTTTTTTCCCCAATAACAGAGTGTGGTTCTTTGTAAACTAAATCTGTTGTCTCTTAAAACTGACTTTTGTCATCATATCTTCGTTAGTATTGCCCCCACAAATTAACAGATGGATATAGGTTTCTGCATTACTATAAATAACCAGCAAATGTAAACATAGATTACAACATAAATCCATGTAATTGCTATCTTGTATATGATTTCCTTACATAATTGCACCACTTAATAAATTAAATAAAATAAACTCAGAGACTAGTGCTTTTGTTTTTATTTTATCAGGCAATGGGTCAACACATGGATCACTTCCCCAAAAACATTTCTTGTTTGTGTTCTGTTCTTGTCATTCTCCTGACCTGCCTCTGGAATTTTTTTAAGCTTCATTTCTTTGTTTTCATGAATAACTTTATAATTATGTTGCTTGTTTCTTTAGCCATTAGCCCATCTGAGCCTCTATGTTGCTCTGATGGACTGTCTGTCTGTGATGCTGTGATGTACCAGGTAGTGATGTCAGTCCTGCTGCAGTGAATTGTGTGTGTGAGTGTTGTGTGTGATGTTTGATATATATATATATATATATATATATATATATATATATATATATATATGTATATACACACACACACACACACACACACACACACACACACACACACACACACACACACTCACACACACACACACACACACACACACACTCACACACACACACACACACACACACACACACACACACACACACACACACACACACACACACACACACACACATGGGTCAAGCATATGTCCAAATCACAAAACATCAAACACACATACACAAAAGAGCTTAACATCGAAAAGCGCTTCCGTGTATGTGTAGTTAAAAAAAAAATCTACATTTCTACAGGGGGGGCTTTGCCCCCTGCACCCACCACAACCCCTTACTTTATTATTCTCACTCCGAGATCGCACTACAGTGGGGAAAAGGGAATTTTCCCTTACCCGCACTGTAGTCTGATCTATGAAAAAGGCACACATACACGGAAGCACTTGTTGATGTTAAGCACTTTCGTGTATGTGTGTTTGATGTTTTATATATATATATATATAGATAGATAGATGTAGCAGGTATATATGTATATGTGTGTGTGTGTGATAGATGTAGCAGGTATATATGTATATGTGTGTGTGTGTGTGTGTGTATATATATATATATATATATATATATATATATATATATATATATATATATACATATGTATATATGTATACATGCATATGTATATAGCTAGCTACATAGATATAGCTGGATATATGTGTGTGTGTGTGTGTGTGTGTGTGTGTGTGTGTGTGTGAGAGAGAGAGAGTGTGTGTGTGTGTGTGTGTGTGTGTGTGTATGTATATATATATATATATATATATATATATATATATATATATATATATATATATATATATATGCATATGTATATATGTATACATGCATATAGGTTCATAGGTTCATAGGTTCATACTAGGCTATCTGCCCGAGGGCATTTACAAGCCTAGCCCATCGTTTTGTGGCTTACGCCACCCCTTTAGTATGGGGAACTATACCCATTATTTTGCTGTGCCTCTGTCGAGCAGTGACACTGAGGTAATCCCTGGGGTATATCTGCGATCTCCCATCCATTGGTCAAGATTTCTCTTGAACAAGGCCAGCGAGGTGCTCTGCCTCACATGTACCGGGATTTTGTTCCACAGCATAGGGAGTCTTTGGGTGATGAATCTATCCCTCCAGCACGTCCTATTAATAGCCGTGTCGAGGTTTAAGTCTCCGCCCTTGTGGCTCTGATGGATCTAGATTTTTGAGGTGAAGCATATTCATCAAATCTGGGTTTGACATGGCCTTGTATGTTAGGCAAAGGTCACCTCTGAGCAAGCGGTGGCGACTGAATAGAGCTGGAGTTCTTTCAGTCGGGCAGCATAGGATAAATTTTGAGACCCTTTATCCTTTTGGTGAGGAACTTTTGTGGCCTCTCCAGCTGCTGCAAGTGTCGGGTCAGATACATTCGAATGGGGCATTGTACTCAATCATTGGTCTGATGAGTGATGAGTAAAGGGAGACTATAACCTCCCTTGATCTAGATGAGAATCCCTTCATGATAAGGTGGGCAATGTAGAAGGTCTTCCTAACTACTTTAGCTACATGGGTGTCGAATGACAGACTACTATCAACCTGGGTCCCCAGGTCCCTGATAACTTCTTCTGTGCTCAGTGGATTGCCACCTATTTGGTAGCTAGGGGTAACCTTGTTTTTCCCGAAGGTTATGACTATGCATTTTTTGGCATTTAACTTTAGGCCGTGGCTCTGGCACCAGTTATCCGTTTCTGTGAGACCCTTCTGAAGGATATCTGTGTCAGATGTGTTTTCTACTATGGCCAGTTTGCAGTCATCTGCAAACTTTGTCAGCCATAACCCTCCTGTGTTTGCTTGTACTTTGGAAAAGTAGATGCCAAACAAGAGTGGGCCCAGGACTGAGCCCTGTGGGACACCACTTGTGACAGGCTTTGAGTCTGACATGGCGCCAGCAACTCTGACCCTATGGGTTCTGTCACTCAGCCAGTTTGCAACCCATCTTGTGATGTATGGGTTAACATTTAAGCTGATGAGTTTTTCAATGATACCCGAGTGGGGTATTGTATCGAAGGCCTTAGCCAGATCGAGGTAGGCTGTATGGACTGCCTTTCCCTCATCAATGGCTTTGGTGACTGTTTCAAAAAGTCAACCAAGTTTAAAAGGCATGATCTGCCTTTGACAAAGCCAAACTGGGTTGGATCCAAAGTCTGCAAATTCCCTATGTCTTTATTTATGAGGTCCATTATGATCCTCTCCATGGCTTTGCAGATAAGGCTTGTCAAGCTAATGGGCGGTAATTTCCAGGGTCGGTGGAGGCACCGCCTTTGTGAAGTGGGACTACAGTTGCAGTCGCCACTCCTGGAATGTATCCAGAGGTAAGACTTTGATTAAACAGCTGTCCTAGCTGTGGGTTTAATTCCTCATTGAGTTCGTGGAGCACACAGCCGGGGACACCATCAGGTCCCATGGATGCTGTGTTTTTGCTTTGGAGAGAGCAGTTCTCACTTGGGCTGGAGATGTTTGGGGGCTGCAATCATTTGGTATAGATATCTCTCCTTTGGGGAGGGGAGAAGTTTGCACTGAACCTGTCAGCCAGTATGTTGGCAATGTCTGTAGGATCAGTAATCTTCACATCATTTTGAACTAGTTCTGAGCATATCTGGGAGTTTCCTCCTAGGTTTCTAACATAGCTAAAGAAGGCCTTATGATTGTCTTTTGAGTCTTTAGCTATTTTTCTCTCGAAATTTGCTTTGGATGATTTTATGAGA
The DNA here is from genome assembly GCF_019279795.1 of Protopterus annectens. Lineage (NCBI taxonomy): Eukaryota > Metazoa > Chordata > Ceratodontiformes > Protopteridae > Protopterus > Protopterus annectens. The sequence goes on from NC_056725.1 coordinate 822,632,539, forward strand.
GCTCTTAGTTTTTTACTTATAGTGATCAAGGGTGTCTTACCTTTTAAGGAATTTGCTCTATCTTGTAGTAGCTTCCTCCTTTTGTTGTAGAGTTTGTTTATGGCTGGGGTCCACCAGACTGGACGCTTGCCTTTGGTACAGAGAGTCTTTGTTTTTCTTGGGATTGCCTTATCCATGCAGTCCTGCAGGTGCTGGTAGAAGGCATTTGTAAGTGATTCAGCGGCTTGAGTACTGTTTTCCTACTGCTCGGGGCCTTAAAGGAGACCACACTAGTCTTTAGAAGTGTGAAGTCGGCTTTTGAGAAGTTCTTTACTGTGGTCTTTTTTATTTCAGGTGGGGGTGGGATGAGGACCTCCAGCGAGATTAGTTGTGATCTGATCTCACCAGTGAGGGGTATACTTCGGTGTTGAACATTGTGCTCCCATGTTCGTGATGATGAGATCAAGTATGTTATCTCCTCTTGTGGGAATGGTGACTAGTTGTTCCATGGCATTTGAGTTTATGAATTCCAGGAACTTTTGGGCTAGGGTGTTTGGGCTTGAGTAGTGTTCCCAGTCTATATTTGGGTAATTGAAGTCACCTAGTATGATGGTGTTTGGTGATACATTTATCCCCTCTAGTGTTTTCAGGAAGGCCATGTGAGGTTCCTGAGTTTGTGAGGGTGGCCTGTAACATGCTACAATTTGCAGAGCAGTCTTGCCTACGGTTAATTGCACCTGGATGGTCTCCGATGCATCATGCATTGCCACCAGTCTTAAGGTGTGGGTGTCCTTGATGAATATGGATACCCCCCCTACTTTCTTGGTATTTTCCTGATTTTGGGGCCGGAACGAGCTAGCTACATAGATATAGCTGGATATATGTGTGTGAGTGTGTGTGTGTGTGTGTGTGTGTGTGTGTGTGTGTGTGTGTGTGTGAGAGAGTGTGTGTGTGAGAGAGAGTGTGTGTGTGTGTGTGTGTGTGTGTGTGTGTGTGTGTGTGTGTATCTACAGTATATGTATATTATGTATTATACATATGTATCTAGCTACATCTCTACCTATCTGTATAGTATATGTGTGTGTCAGGGTTACTTATAGATAACATTTGCTAAACTACAGACATCAGAGCTGCAGCTATATAAAAGTAACAAACAGTGAAGTTTTCCAAATGAAACAGCATATTAAATACTCTAATTCCATTGCTCATAGTTTCCCTCATACTCCCATTACTTAGTCATTCTAGTTCCAAGGTTGTACAACCATGGAGGGAGGAAATATTTTTTTTGTCTGTGTGTGTGTGGAAAAAGCCTACTTCCCCTTTTCCCAAGACTAAACAACCTTGAAGTTGGAATAAGTAAGTAGTGGTGATGAAGGAGTTAAACCTGCAGTCATGGCTTAACATCAGGAATTGTCAAGTCAATGTTTCTCCCCTTGTTAATATTCTGCGACAATTCATGCACTGTTCATCTTCTAACACTGAAATTCAGCCTAAAGACTTGGCCAAACTGTACTTAAACAGTCTGCTGTCTTTGTAGCGTGTGACTGGCTTTTTAAGGTTTGGGAAAGATGCCTTTGTCATAAGTTATGTAGCTTTGGGGTAGCACATCTCTGCAAATGTGTACTTGGTTTAACTGAAAACTGAAGGTTTCTGTTTTTTTTTCCAGAGGCTGAGTGATTTTGAAGTTAGAATAATAAAATGGGGGGATGAAGAGAATGCAGACACCATGATGGGGTTCGGAGAGAAGTTCCCCCCTATAAATGTTACAGTACATTTTATGTGCAGGGAAATGTTTAACTACATGGTGAAGTTAAAAATGTTTGGTTTTGCCACTTTTTGGGAACTGCTGTTGGCAAGAATGGTTTCAGACATTGCTTAGTATTATTTTATTACAGTCCTACTGAAACCACTACCAACTACGTGAGAAAGTTGAGAGCAATGCATTTGTTTAAGGGCGTGGCCTAACTATTGGGTAATATTTTCATATCTTTATCTAATGAACTCACCTTTATAGGTTTTGCAAATATTTAGCATAATTGGCATGGGTCCCTTAACTGTGCATGCTTTTTCACTAGATGCCAGGCAATATTTGTTTTATACTAAAAACTATTTTTAGAGTGCTTTTAACACCTTTATTAAATTCTTACATTACAATGACATAAAAAGCTACACAATAATAAAAAAAGAAAAAACATAGCAAACATTTTTACATGTAAGGTTTCTTTTTAATAGTTTTCATTCACTCCAACATTGTATAAATTGCTGAATTCCTGCCTTCCTTTATTCACTTTTCACTCCTCCTCCTGAATATTATTCTGCAAGTATTGTTCTCACAAATTTAATTTATTTCTATGTTGCTTTCTTCTTCCCTTTTCTAAAGATCACATCTCCAGTTAGTTTATCTTCTTTACAATATTCAGAACTTTAAATACATTTGGTTTACATTTCTATTAATTGCTTTTTGGTAGCCAATAGCATTAAACATAATGGCTTGCCATGTTTGGGCAATTCTGATCATTTATCCCAACTCAAAAGAATCATTTCATTAGTTACTTAGTTTATTGTTTTCCTTAGTTACAGCCATTTTCTCCCCAATATTTCTGACAGAGTACTCTGTAGGGAAGTTTTAAAATTTGCCATCTCATAACAACCCCAAAAAAACATGTTCCTAGATGTCCTTCATGGATGCATCTGCAGTCATAACAACTGGGTTGTCCTGTCGTCAGGCAGCCCTTCGGTCGGCCGGATTCCAAAGTCCGGGTCCGGCTTCGGCTGATGTCGCACTTCACCCGACGTCATCTCTGCTGGTCTTCGGGTATAAAGGCATCAGCCGACGCCATTTTCTTCAGTCTTTCTTGCCGCGTGGCGCCCGAAGCAGAAGCTGTTCGCAAGTGCCGGTCGGTCAGATCCTGAGATTACTACTACCGAATACTCCTTCGAAGACTTCTAAAAGCTAAGTACCCCGTTGAGGACTCTTTCTTGCCTCAGCCAATGTCAGAAAAAGTCAATAACTGTTTAACTTGTGGGAAACAAATACCTCATAAAGATTTCCACTCTTACTGTTTGCCTTGTTTAGGCCCAGACCACGACGTAGCAGCCTGTTCGGCCTGTGCTTCTTTCAACCGACGAACGCTTAGACGTCGGTCGGAGTTTGCTGAACAGTTTTTCGGCTCTGAATTTGCGTACATTATGCCGTCGGATCCTCCGACTACCCAAATTGTTAAACGCAAAGAAAAAGACCGACACTCGCGGTCCGCGGTTTCGGCCGAAACCATGGTTAAGCAAACCGCGAGTGTCTCGGTTTCGGCCGAAACCGAGAAAACTGATCAGAGTACAGCCGAATCAATGACTACTACTGAGGTTCCGGTTACCTTACTTGAATCGGCCTCAGAAATTTTACCTACTAAAGTGGTTACTAGTGACTTATCAGACACCATCCCTTTGGATGTCTCTACCCCATGGTGCTGCTAGGCCTCCTGCAGCCATGTCTATTAAGGCCTTCGCCAGGGCTAAAGCAGCCAAATCTACTAAGTCAGTGCCTGTTAAACCCCCCTCAACCAGGCCCACTTCTAGTTCACAAATGCTTACTCTGGCAGAAGATTTAATATCCTTAATTAGGGGATCTCAATCTCACCCAGACAGGGCCTCTCAGCCCCCAGAAAAGAGACCTAGAGCAGAGCCCCTCGAGCCTGTGTCCTCTGATGATTCTGCGGAAGACTCAGATATTACAGACCAGCCAGAGGCTCCTTTCTCCAATTTTGAGGACTCAGATGCTGAAGAATCCATTCCAGCTGCTTCCCCACCAGAAGAATTCTCCTTTGGGGAAACCTTACATGCCATGAGAGAACAATTCCAATGGCAGGAACAGGATTTTTCAGACTCCAGAAAAGACTTAGGACTTTTCTGCACCTACCACAACACAGGCCCTTAGCTATACCTCCTGTCCTCTCTGTTGTGGACGATGCATTTAATGATGTTTGCACTGCACCAGATTCTTTACCTCCAGCACCTGCCAAACCAGATAGATTTTACAGGGTGCCAGACACTCATCATCACCTATACAAGGCCCCTGTTGCAGACCCTGAAACTATATCCCAGGGCCCTAAGGCAGTAGCCTCAACCACAGCAAAAAACCCTATTCCTTCTGAAAGGGAAGCCAGGTCTTTAGACAGATGGGGCAAAAAGGTTTACACCTCTGCTACTCTCTCAGCTAGAGCTTTAAACTGTCAGTTTCACATGATACAATACCAAGAGTTTATGCTTGATCAGTTAACTAAAAAGCTATCCTCTGATGACTCTATAGATAAGAAAAATCTATTAGAAATGGTAAATAACATACAACAGGTTAGTAACCATTCCTTAAAATGTGGCTATGATGCACTGGAGGCTTCATTTAGATCAGCCATGACTGGCACAGTGATAAGAAGACATGCATGGTTGAAGGAACAAGTTTTACCGGATCATGTTAAAGCTAAGTTATTAGATGCTCCTATGGATAAGACCAGTTTGTGTGGTACACCTGCCCAGCAGGTAATGAAGAAAATGGAAGAAAAGGCAAAATCTGTACAAACGGTTAAAGATTTCTTGCAGGTTCAGCCCCCAAGGTTTACCAGGAACTGGCCTGCCAAAAATTGGTCCTTTCCTGACTCCACAAGATCCCAAAGGGGCAGGAATAGACGTTCCAGAGGCAGAAATCAATCTAGAGGGGGTGCCTACAAGAGGACGACAGTGGCAAGGCAATAACAGAGCCACAGGCACAGCCACTACCACTACAACAGGGCAATCACAGTGATTTGATTCTAACTCCGCCTACCAGGGAACAAATAGCAGCACCCTTAGGCGGAAAATTAACCTTATTTTCAAAGAACTGGCACTATATCACAAAAGACAAGTGGATTTTGCAAACCATAGACCAAGGTTACCGGTTCCACTTCCACACTATACCAGTCAACAGAGGAATGCCAAACCTACCTCCAAATCAAAAAAACAGAAGCTCTACAGCAGATAATGCAATTAACAAAGATGAGAGCTGTGGAAAGAGTACCAATAACAGAACAAGGCAAAGGATTCTACTCCAGACTATTCCTAGTTCCAAGAAAGGAAAAAGTTGGAGACCTATTCTCGATCTGTCCACCTTAAACACATACATCATTGTCCCAAAATTCAAGATGCTGACCCTACAGCAACTTCTTCCCATGCTGGGCAAGGAGTGTTGGCTGGTAACTCTAGATCTCAAGGAGGCATACCTGCACGTCCCCATTCGACCAATTTGCAGAAGATACCTCAGATTTCTTGCAGGATCAGAGCACTATCAATTCTCAGCATTGCCCTTTGGCTTATCTACTGCGCCCAGAGTATTCACAAAATGCCTGGCATCAGTAATCGCCACTGCAGACTACAGGGAATCCAAATTTATCCATACCTGGACGACTGCCTGCTACAAGGGGACAACAAAAGCAAGCTGACAACAGATTTACAAAGGGTCATTTACTTGCTACAAGCACTGGGATACACAGTCAATTTGCAAAAATCAAGGCTGATTCCATCCCAAACAAGGACATTCTTGGGCGCGGAATTGGACACAGTAAAACAAATGGCATTCCTAACTGCAGAAAAACAAAAAGATCTCCCTCTTTACTTCTTGGCACTAACAAACCACAGCAAACTAACAGCAAGTAAAGTTCTGCAGGCCTTGGGCTTCATGGCATCATGCATAATCTTGGTTCCACATGCCAGACTACATATGAGAAAACTACAGTGGTACCTAAAGAATTTATGGTCCCAACACAGGCACAGCCTAGAAGCAGAAATTCCACTAATTCCATGCCTAAAACAGGAGTTCCTATGGTGGGCTCAAGCATGCCAGTCAAACCCAGGCTTACCCTTTCACAAATATCAAGCAAGCCAAACCATCACAACAGACGCCTCAGACCTAGGATGGGGGGCTCACATGCTGGACAAATGTGTGCAAGGATTGTGGACGCAGGACCAGCTTCACCTGCACATCAACCTAAAAGAAATGCCGACAGTAAAACTGGCAATCCAAAAATTCAGACCATTTCTCAAAGAAGGCCATTTGATGATAAGGACAGACAACACCACAGTCATGTGGTACATCAACAAACAGGGAGGCACTCATTCATACCCCCTATGCAGAATGACTTTGGACCTTTGGAACCTGGCACTCAGCTACAACATCCAGTTACAGGCAATGTTTGTACCGGGAAAGGAGAACACTCTAGCAGACATGTTAAGCAGAACCACCTCGGATGCTCACGAATGGATGCTACACCCGGACATCTTCAAGACCATCGCAAAGAAATGGGGAATGCCACAGATAGATCTATTCGCTTCCCCTCTCAACCACCAGCTCAAAAATTCTGCACAAGGACATTCCATCCACTTGCATCGAAAGTGGATTCGCTCTCCTTCAGCTGGAAAGGCCTGACAGCATATGCATTCCCACCTCTTCCCTTGATACACAAGGTATTACTAAAATCAAGGAGGAACGTCCAAGGATAATCCTGATAGCTCCAAACTGGCCAAGACAACACTGGTACCCATTGCTGAGGAGCATGTCTCGGGACAAAATGTGGTCAATACCTTTGATGCCTTTGATGTTAACTCAGAACAACTACAGCATCATGCATCCAAACCTAAAAACGTTGCAGCTGACTGCATGGCACATCACATAGCAGCAACTATTCCAGATCTCTCCCAAAGGGTTAAAGACATTATCCTTGAAGCCCGCAGACCTTCAACAAGAAGAAACTATGCAGGGAAATGGAAAAGGTTTGTCATTTGGAGTGCTGAAAGAGGGAAGGATGTGTCGAATATAGATATGGCTAACATTCTGGAGTACTTGGCAGAGCTTCTACATACAGGCCTGTCCTATTCCTCCATCAAGATACATGCATCAGCTATTTCAGCAGAATACAGCTTTGATCCACCTGTCTTCTCACATCCTCTACTCAGGCAGTTCCTCAGAGGGATCAAGAATGTAAAACCTCCTAGGAAACCACCACTGCCAGCTTGGGATTTGAACTTTGTGCTAGAAAAGTTGACACTGCACCTTTTGAACCAGCAGCAACAGCAGACCTACAGCATCTTTCATGGAAAACTGCTTTCCTACTGGCAATAACCTCAGCAAGGAGGGTTTCTGAACTTCAGGCCCTAATGGCAGTACAACCCTTCCTAATCTTCCACCAAGACAGAGTGTCCATGAGGACTAATCCTACATTTATGCCTAAGGTGGTATCCAGAGTGTCCTTAAACCAGGCAATCCACCTACCTACCTTCTTCCCCAACCCACAAAACAGAGGGGAAAGAATGCTACATACCTTGGATGTACACAGACAGCTACGCTACTACCTGGACAGAACAAAAAGTAACAGAAAAACTGACCAGCTTTTTGTAGCCTATGCAACAGGAAGGGAAGGAAAAGCAATTTCCAAACAGACAATCTCCAAATGGATAGGAAATTGCATACGATTCTGTTTCTCCTTCCATGGAAAACCAATTCCACAGAACATACGACCTCATTCTACAAGAGCAACAGCCACTACCACAGCCTTCTTACGAGGAGTGGCAACCAAGGACATTATTGAGGCGGCTACTTGGACCTCCGTGCATACATTTGCCAAGCATTATAATTTACCTCTGTATTCCAGATCCCGAGCAGGGTTTGCCACTGCTGTACTGCAAGGGATCCTAACCACACCATAATCTATTCTTCCTCCTCCCTAGTTGGCTATGGTATTCTACCCAGTTGTTATGACTGCAGATGCATCCATGAAGGACATAGTACAGTTTTGTACCTACCATAAATGTAGATGTCCGAACTGGATAGCATCTGCAGTCAGGATTACCCTCCCTCCTTCCCCTCTGTGGTACTCCTAGGGTATTTACCCTCCTAATAGCTAGCTGGTGGGGGGTCTTTTATGGTGTATTTGTTTGTATATATGTACATACATGCTTAAAATGTGTTTGCCTTCTATCCTTTGGGGAACATTGGCATTTTTACCCAAAATTTAGCCTTCCAAGAGGGCAACTGGCATCTGGGGCAAGAAACACTGAAGAAAATGGCGTCGGCTGATGCCTTTATACCCGAAGACCAGCAGAGATGACGTCGGGTGAAGTGCGACATCAGCCGAAGCCGGACCCGGACTTTGGAATCCGGCCGACCGAAGGGCTGCCTGACGACAGGACAACCCAGTTGTTATGACTGCAGATGCTATCCAGTTCGGACATCTACATTTATGGTAGGTACAAAACTGTACTTTACCTCTCTTTTTCCTATCATACCGCCTGCATTTTCTGTCAATTTTCTGAAGTCTGCTTGTTGTATAAACATACCTATGTAAACACTTCCAAGGAAAAATCCTAAAACTTCTGGACTTTCTTGCATATTTGGGAGCCATAAGTGTGTCCTTCCATTGTTCCTTTGTTAATTGCTTCTTCAGTCTCTCTTGCCAATCTTTCCCCAGCCTGCTTTGATTCATTCTTATACTTATCATGCAATATTTTATATGTCCTACTAATTATCCCATTTTTAACAGCAGCTTCTGTTCTAATTTCTACTAAAAGTTCTACCAAAGAATGTCTTTCAGTTAGGATTCCCCTATCCCTTTCTCTTTGTCTATAGTCTGATATCAGTCCCTGGTAGGGAAGGTAATCTCTAACCTGCAGTCCAGAGTTCTGCTTGGCCTCATCCCAGTGAATGTATGTATCTTGTTTTAGCCCTCTGGGCCCTGGTTGTGAGTTGTGACTGGAAAGGGTCCTTGGACCAGTCCACTTATCTGGTTAACAAATGTTAACTAAATAAATAAGTCAGGTGTGTATAGGTTTCAACAACTGTATTTTAAAACCAGTATTTTTCCAAGTACCCATACTTAGAACATGAGTGTCTACTGATACCTCACAGACTAAGAGAAAAAAAATGAGCCCATTTTAGTTATGTAAAGGCTGAACTGGATGGGGTGCTTGCAGATTATGGAAGTAACAGATAAAGCATTTACAGGGTACAATACTGCAGGGTCTGACTATGTTGTTTTTTGTGATCTTGCACCTGTTACATCTCAGTACCTGTGACATTTTGGTATCCTGTTTGGTAGTACATTATTTCAGGTGAACATGATACTATGGTTTACTATTCCTTCCCACAGACACAGGGAACCTTCTAAAGTGCATGAAGGAATGTTAGTCAGTCAGTTAGAAATTTCCGAAACTAAATATGCCAAAATAAATTAGTGTTTCACTAGCTTTTAAAACTACATTGAAGCTGTATTAAAAACATACATGTTGTTGTTATTTTTTTTGTAGTGCATGGAGCACCATGATTGTGCTCTGATATTGTGAAAAGACAAATCAGTTAAGGACTTCTGTAGTGTGAGATCCCTTGGTTAAGTTGTTAAGACTTGGTGAGCAGTAGCAGAATTAAAAGCATATTTCTTTCTGCCTGCTGTCTGTGTCAGTAATCTTCCTTGACCTTCTTTTCTAACATAAAACAATGTGTCATGTTATCTTTTTGACAGAGCTGTCTAAGTGCATTATGGCTTTGAAAGCTGACAAAATGCTTAGACCTATTTTTTGTTTCTGTAACTAGTAGTACATGTATCAGATAGATTTCCATGTCTTACGAAGATTTATTATCTGATCTCTGATCATAAACTTATATTATGTTTTCTCTATAAGGTTGCCAAGATTCACCTTTCTAGCTTTGCTCTCAAGGTGAATTTCTTGGCATCTGTGTCTCTCTCAAACACATAATACCATGTTTATGATCAGATAGCTGTTCAAAGTTCTCTATATTATGTATGCTTTTACTGTAGCATGTTAGTCTTAGGTTTTCTTACAGAAAGAATTTTTACTTAAAAAAAAATGTTTAAGCTAAATGGGAATGCAGAAATAGAAAATTTCTTCAAAATTCCTGCTAACATAATCTCTTTTTCACATACTAGTAATATCTTTTTATCATACCTTTTCTGATTAACATTTTCTTTGTCTCTTGGCTCTGTTTACACAGGATTGATAATTTAGTCTGCATTTTCCCTTTTGCCTCTTAAACTGATAAACGAAATACATTACTGTGGAACTTTCTATGTTTTCTAATACAGTACTGTGGCACTTTCTGTTGTTTCCTTTAGTCTAGTCAAAGTTTCCTTTTCTCCTTTGGGCTTTTCAGATAAAAACATATTAAACATATTTGTCACATCTATTAGATGGCTGAGTAAGTTTAAGAACCCCATCCCCAGCGGAAATGCTGCTAAGATTAAAAAAAAAAATCTTTTAAGGTAGACTTTCTGCTTTAACTGATGGGTTTATTCAAGCATTCTAATTTATTTTAGTAAACTAGAAGGCTACTTTTTTGTTTTTGCGTGACATTTATTTGTACAATGTAAAACACCCACAGTTTTTACAATTTGATCACATATGTCTTAAACACAGCTTACTTCAGCCAATTATGTCAGCAATCAAAAGCAAGAGTTGCCTTTCTTTCTTTTTTTAACATTTTATTGTTTTTATGTGCAGTAACAAAGAAATATCAGCTGTTTTATATTTACTTAGAATACATCTTTAATAGTTTGAAATGGTTGCTTTTCAGTATTTATGTCATGCATTTCAGTGAGTTTACTAACTGAGTAAGTCACATTTAGAGAGTGCTCCCTAACAACCTAAGCAAAATATTATATCCTATGACTGGATAGTGCTTGCCTTAATTGTAGACTTTACTGTGGTCGAATAAAACTTGTCCTAGTTCTAGTCTGTCTCTGAACAGGACTTGTTTGGTTAGCAAATTCACTCATTGCATGATAAAAATACTAAGTGACCTCCTTAAACAGTATGAAAGGAGGTACTTTAAGTAAATATAAATCAGTTGTTCTGAAGCAGAGCATGACGTTATTGAGGGAATGTTTTTTCCATGACTTCCGTTACCCTACTTAGCATAATTACCTTCTGTTACAGCTATTCGTGCTCAGTCAGCCAACTGAAGTACAGCAGCCCTTTTCCCCTGTGGGACCACTGCCATATGCAGAAACTTTGCCTTACCTCACAATTAATCCAACCTGTAAAGTAATCTCCTGGATATGTATTTTATAAAGTGCTAGTGGTCTAAATTCTACCTTAATGAGTGGGCAGACATCCACATTTTCCATGTGAGGGAATTGCATGCCTAAAACCCTTGCAGATAATCATCTCTAAGGTTGGTGCAACTTGCAGAAGAAAGTGTATTCTCTGATGGGGTAAATTCAGAAGAAAATGACTATTTCCCTGTCTTATTAACAACATATTTCCTTCTGTAGTCTCAGGGAATTGCATTTTGCATACTTACAATTCCTAATGGCACCCTTTGACCTATTATGATCAGACATATACAGTTTGATCACAGTAGAATCAGGGAATTATCTTTCAACTTATTTAGGCATATTAAATATGCTAGAATGTTGTAATGCCTAATTAAATTAAGAAAAATATCTATCTATATCTAGCTATATATATATATATATATATATATATATATATATATATATATCTGTGTGTGTTTGTGTGTGTATGTGTAAGTCTCAGACACACCACTGGCTTTAATGTACAACTCTAGATGAAATGCTCATGATGAAATATAGTTATTTTTTTAGTTATTGCACTTTTGGAATCCAGGTATCATGATCAGTAGGTATAATAATAATTTTTGTTGTAGTTAGGTTTACAAATTATCTTTTATTGCTAATGTTTCATATATAGATATCTGTGCTTCCTGTTATCTTGTAGAACTTATCAGAAATGGTACCGTCTATCTTTGTCCTTAATTTATCAGTATACTATGAGGTAGTTTAGTCATTAGTGACTGACAAGTCAGATGTTCTTGAAAGGGACAGCTTGTGATGTACCTGAGGGTTATCCTCTTCCAGTCAGTCATTAAAATAGTAAAACTGATATCCCCAGCATTGTCACTATACTAACAGATATTTTGTAATCTTTTTTATATTTTCTTTTCACTCCCTTTGCCCCTCTTTCTCTTTTCTTTTTCATGAGCTCAGTCTCACAGTTTCAGACTCTGCTAGTCCCCTGTTTGATTAAGACTTATCAAGGCTGTGGGTCACCCAAGAAGACATAAATGTCAGAGACATATCTATGAATTAATATCTTCATTGTGTCCCCTTGCTCTGTTATAAATTTATTTTTGAAAAAGTGTAGTCATTTAGACTATATGAATTTCCCTAAGGTACATAACTCTTTATCTCATACCCCAACCTCTTTTTTTAAGACTGTACTTGATATGTTTTTTTAACTAAGTTTGATTAACTGTTTAGTTAACTCTTTTGAGAACGTTACAACACATTTATAGTTTACATTATATCTGCTGGAACTTAGATAAGTGCAAAGTGTAAATACAACTCAAATTAACAGCTAAAAATAATGGATGCAACTAAAATGAATATTTCTGTTTTCATTACTATCAGATTAAATTGAAGGTTATATGATTGGCAATACAAATGTTTATCAGGCCAACAAGTGGTGACACATGGGTGGTTTACTTACTACAGTCTCACATTTAAGTTAATAACCTCATTTCTTTCCAATCCATCTAGAACAAACACTTATTTATATACACTGCCTCTCATTGTTTAATAATAACTCTTCAGCTTCAGAAGGTTCCTCTTAAATTTGACCATGTGATCAAAGCTCAGGGGATCTTCGTTCTTCCACTTTTTTGTTTTGTTTTAGCACAGTTTATTGAACTCATAAGTTGTCAAATGACAAACATATTTAAAATCATCAACATCATATTACAGTCATATACTTACATATTCACCTTTCTTTTTCACATAACCTTCTTCACATTTGAAACCATTGATTTTTTCAACCAATAAAGTTACATGCCATTCACTTCTGTTTTATTTTATACCATTTTAGTTTTCTCCAACACTCCTTCCCCATTGTGAAGGTAATGGTCCACACATTCCATTTAATGGTATGTGTCTTCTTCTTTTCTCCATCTAGCAATACCTTCTCTGACTGCTTCATTTCCTTTGTAATGCCTAGCATATCCTCCAAGGTCAGGTTACCCCCTAATTTCCATTTTCTGGTTAACATTTTTGGGGGGCTGAAAACATAACTAAGTTATTAAGACCTATTATGTCCTGACATTTAACAGTTTCTTGTTATTCTTTTTTCTTGTCAATATCATTATTACACTAAGCATTGTTTTTTTTTAGGTTTGGCCCATCATTTGATCTTCTTTTGCAATATCCAGCAAAAATGAAATGAGTAAATTGTACCTCAAATGCCCAAAGATTATTCAAACATGTCTGTATTTATCTTTTAAACTCATTTAGTTTAGAGCACTCCCAAAAATAATGGACCCATAAATCTTACATGTTTTTGGTACATCTCCAACAGTCACTTGAAGCATTCATTAACATATGGCACAACCTATTCAGAATATAAAAATATCTGTGGCTTATATCTCTATGCAGATATTCAAAATTTACAATAATTTGTTGCATGCCTTTGAAGAATATATGCCATTTGGTATTGTGGAGGTGTGATGATATGGGCAAGTGCCAGCATAGCCAGCTGGAGTTTTGTAAAGAATATGTCCTTTGAATATCAAACTGATTTATACAAGATGCTTGTTTTACATATGTATTAGAACTGTATGTCATTTGTATATCAAACTGATTTTGTACAGATGTTTGTGCTGAACATGTATTTGTGAGCTTTGTTTGTGTTGAAGTGTATCAACAGTGCACCCTGCTGAAATAAAGAGAAATGTACACGCGTTACTATAGCTGAATTAAATGTATATGTTTTAATAGAGGATACTGGCATAGCAGAGGTTAACTTTAAGAAAAATAGGGGAAATGTAAATGAGCTGTTAAACCCTTAAAAGGTACCCCACAGTGCTGATTAGGGCTGGAGACACTGAGTGTGGGACAGAGCCTTTGTTCATTATTTCAGTGAAAAGAGGGGAGGCCCCAGGCACTACCATAAACATTTGGATGTGTACTGTGTCCGTCTGTGCTAACTTCCTGCCTGAGCTTCAAAGGAAAATACTGTGAGAACCTAGAGTCAGGTGACCAGATGAGGTCATTCTGCCAGCCCTCCTGGAAAATTATATTTTAGATATTACAAAGAAAAATCTCGGAGTAGGGAGTATTCTGTTTGGAAGCCTGTCTAGAAAGACCCTCACCCACAGCATCTTGCCTTGTGGTAGTAACGACTAGGGAACAGTAAAATTATCTTAGATTCAGTCAGGAATATAGTGAAGCTTAGTTTAGATATTCTTTTTTCGTTATTTGTCTGAGTCTGTCCATCAATGTTCTTTTCAATATTTCCTGTGATCTGAACTCTGTGATTTACTGTGAATATATATTTAATATTTTCATGTACTTTTATTATTTATTATTAAATATATCTAAAACTTTTATTGTGGCTGGCCCTTGTAGAAAGTATCTAACCTTGGAGAGCACTTATATTTATTTGGTGACACTGTGTGGGCCACTCCAGAAGGCCTGTCCATCTTGGTGAACTTGTATTAGTATTAATATTACACAGTATAATTGGATACCCTTTATAAGAGCCTCACAGTAACTGACTGGTGGCAGTAAATCTACCTTATAGTCTGAGCCAAGCTGGTAGACCGGGTAATCTGTGCTAGCCTTTCCCAGGTGTGTGTGTGTGTGTGTGTGTGTGTGTGTGTGTGTGTGTGTGTGTGTGTGTGTGTGTGTGTGTGTGTATGTGTGTGTGTGTGTGTGTGTGTGTGTGTGTGTGTGTGTGTGTGTGTGGAAATTAAATCTTAAAGAGTGTGTGTGTCAGCTACTTGGGGCAGGGACACAAAGCTCTTGGTTTATAGAGAGAGTGCTGTAGGACTTGGCTTGGATACTCTGTTGACCTAACCCTACAGCTGTACCAATAGGGAGCCTTATTGGGTATCTGGATGGAGACAAATAAAGAGACATCCAGACCCCAGGCTGAGTTTGTTCCCTGTGTGCTCTTAAGGGAAATTGTACCTGATGCAGAGAGGTCTGCATCTGGAAATACCAAGTGCATCCATTTGTATTCCAAGTCCCTCTCCAATGTCAGTGGTGAGGATTCAGGCTCCTTGATTACTGGCCTAGCATGGGGACTACACATATTGGTAACAGTGGTGGGCATCACAGGAGGTATCAGTGTTTTACCTATTATTTTTACCTAAACAATCTTAACACTCTGCCTACCATGAATGCTAATCTCTTTTAGTAAACTATATATTTTACTTACCATTTTCTTGGTTCTCCAATCCTGAATTCTAATCTCTTGTAGAAGTCTGTCCCACTGTGGCACCTCCCTTCTATATTTTATTTGCAAACATATATATTCCTTTCCTAAACCCCATATATTAGGTATTCTTCGTATTTTATGAAGAATCTCTGTTGACTCCTTGATCAGGTGATAAATGCAGAGATTTTTTTTATTAAGTGATACCAATATTCAATATTAGTGTGCCTATCTAACAAATTATACAGGCAAACCTGTTATGCTCTTGAAATCTAGCAGTCATATGAGCCAATAATCCAGTCTGCCATTCCATTTGCAATCTCCTTTAATTTCTAGTTATGAGCTTCCACAACTGTGCCA
>NC_056725.1:822653138-822705638 GCF_019279795.1 Protopterus annectens
GATTTATTGAAAAGGATTATTGCACCACCCTTATCAGCTTGCTTCAATATTTATCCTTATTTTCACACAATTCTTTTAGTGCTTTATACTCATCATATGTTAGATTGTAAATTTTTTTCATTTTACTTGCTCTTACTTCATACCACTGTCTTAATTCACATTCACAAACATCCATAAAGGCATTCAAAACTGGACAATTAATTGGCATAAATTTACTGGATTTTCTTATATTTGTCTTTATATTCACATGCTGAATCCCTAAAAATTAGTTTTAAACTAACGTTCCTAATAAACATTTTTGAATCTGTTAGTGCCTCTACTATAGTATTTGATGCTGTTGGTACAAATTGCAGACCTTTATTTAACAAATTAATACTTGCAATTGATAATGGAAAGTCAGATAAATTCAAAATAGTCTCCATTTGCTTACTCTTTACCATCAACGTCGTCTCTGCTTGTTGAACAATATGGGACTATTGTTCTTCCTTTTTGTTCTGTTTGGGTTTGCTCTTTGTTCTGACCTGCCTCTCGATTGCTGTTGTTTTTGTACCTCTATCTTCTCTGGAAGTCATATTGCCACTGGTTTCATAGAGTTAGAAAAAACCTCACCATTTTGTATGGCGTTCATGGTTGCCATTAATGCAGCAGATGATGTACCTGCTGACGCTTGTTGATTCGCCAAGTCATTCTCTGACTACACATATACATCTCCTCCTAGCAAATGAGCGACTGGGGGAGTGATTATGGAAGCTCTAACATTTAATTCTTGTCTCACTGCCTCATTGGTTGAATTGTTTTTCCCACGCCATTCATTGTTGGAGGGTTGACTAGCTTCTCCGAATGTATCAAGTTCATACATAGCGACTTTTTGCGAGTGCTTAATAAAAGTATCATTGCTTGTTTTATTCTCTTTGGGCCAAGAAAAAATGTGGCCCAAATTGAAATCATTTATGTTTACTGGTGTTGAGGAGAGTGTCTTGGTTCTATTGGGTATGGTGAGATCCATGGATTTGTGTACGTGTTCATACAGTGCATTGGTGTATGATTTGGTGGTCATGCAACTATTCTCCATTTGCATGGGTGCAGTGAAGTTAGCCACCTCTGTTTTTAGGAGCCCAAAGTTAGCTTTAGAGAAGTTTTTCATGGTGGCTACCTTTGTGTGTGTGTGTGTGTGGGGGGGGGGGGGGATTTCCAAGGTGATTAGTTTGTGGCCGGATCTAACCAAGGATGAGTTGACTATTGGTGTAGAGCAATGGTCACCCATGTTAGTAATATCCAGGTCAAGGATGTTGCTACCTCTAGTGGGGGTAACAACGAGCTGGTCTAGAGCATTGGAATTAATGAATTCCAGAAAGCATTAGGCAAGTATATTGGTACATGAGTAGTTTTCCCAGTTAATGGAGGGGTAGTTATCCTAGTATTCTGGCCATTTTACCTATGTAAAAGCTGCTGCAGATCGAGCAAATTGCAGCATATACTGCACAGGTAGTGCTGCAGTTATAATGTTCAGTTATTTTTATTTTAAACTTGTGGGGGAAGTGTATTTGGAGCAGGTTAGCATGTATCTGCAGAAGATGCACTTCCCATAGGGCTGCATGCCAGCAGGCCTGGAATTGTGGTTATCCAAGGACTCCAGTGCAAAGGTTTGGGGTTTCTGAAGAAGGGTTTTTAAAGTACTGGTTCTTTTGTAGCTGAAGATCAGCTTGTCTCAAAGGGCTTATTGCAACATTCGGTTGTTATGTGTAATGCACCAGTTTTTGTTTAAACTGTCCCTGATGAGGGTCATGTCTAAGCTGATGGGGATTGGGAACCTCAAGACAAAGTTTGTCCTGGGATTGGTTGGGGATTTGGCTAGGTAGCCATGTTTAAGGATTAGTCTGAATTTGTTCTGCCTGGAATGGCTGACTTCTAAGTGAATTTTATATAGCAGGGTCTCCGGGTGACATCTTTCTTTGAATAGGTTTAGTAAGTGCACGCACTCGTTGTGGAAAATGTTATCTTCACTAATGATGTGTGAGAGTCTGAGTAGTTGTCCCTTTACTACACTGGCCTTCATAAAGTGAGGAAGATGGCTAAAGGAATCAAGGAAATTGTTCCTAAAAGTTCTCTTTCTGTAAATGTTGGATTCAAAGGTAAGGGACTGTTTGTTCAGTAGGATCTCCACGTCCAAGAAGTGAACTCAAGCTCCGACTTCAGATATGGTAAATTTGAGGAACCTGGTGCTGTTACTAAGGTCCTGCAAAAAATGGTCAAGCTCTGTTCGAGATCCTTGCCAGTGTCTTCTGAATAGTTTTGTTTTGTTAAAACTGGCAATTTTAACTAGTATTTCTGCTTCCCAGGGAAAAAAAAACAATGGGCCATCACTGGGAATTTGCCCTTTTCCCCACTGTAGTACAATCTTGGAGTTGGTATATTTAGATGTGGGGGTGTGCCCCCCCCCACCTGAGTGGGTTTTAAATTTTGTGATTTTTTTTTTTTTTTGATGTTTGGTAGTTGGTCTAGTGGTTATTTTCCCTGGGAAAAAAATTTGCTAAAATTATTTTTCAATGGATAAAGGTTTCAACAAATAAAGTTTGATGAAGAGGCATTTGATGAATAGGTTGTTTGACGATGTGATATAGACCTGGTATAGCTACAGGCATAGGTACAGATAATACCTCTCAACCTCTTAGTGCAAGAAATCTGGACAAAGCATAACAAAATGGAGGGTCACAGGCCCAAAAATAGGGAAATATTTTAAATATTACTCTTATAAACTTAGAAAGATGCTATGTTAACAGGGTTTGTTGTAACATACATTTTCTGAAGGATTTGAAATCTGAAATTCAAATGCATGTCATTGTTTAGTGACTTCAATCCTCAGATCATCCCAGTAATTTGCTAGAAAACCACAAATTTTATGAGGAACAGACCAAAATATGAGCCAAAAATCTGGGCATTCTGTGAAAATCTGGACAGTTGAGCGGTATGGTACAGGTACAGTTATAGGTTTAGATATAGATAGGGGTATATTTGTCTAGTGCAAGGGTCCTAAGGTTCCTTGAGATGTCACCTTAAACAAACCTCGCTTTCACCCTGTCTTTGTCTAGCTGTACTCTTTATTTTTCAATCAGCAGTGGTAAAATACAGTGTGAATTATACATGGCAGATGCAGGATATTTAAACACCTTACATACCATTGGATCATTTTTTCCAGTTTTACAGTAACACAATCGGAACAATTTATTTATAGAAATGGTTGTTCACTGGTGTCCAGAAAAACACAAGTAATAAAGGAATAAACAAAACACTGCAATTTGCATTGTACCACCTCTTGTTTACCATTTGCTGCTTATTCATTTTTTGTGAGTGTATCACTCAGTTAGATCATATTAGATTTTGGAACAAAAACCTTACAGGAAATAACAAAACATCAATAACTTATAGCAGATGGTATTCCTGTGGAAGTTTGGAAGCTGGGAGGGAAGAAAGTGATAAAGCTCTGGAAGGTTTTGTGTAACAGTATTTTAAAAGCAGGAGAAGCACCAACATCCTAAAAGAAAACTGTGAATGCTGTAATACCTAAAGATGGTAAAGACCCATCAGATCTAGCTTCATATAGACTCATTTCAATTTTGAACCATAATTATCAGGTGTTTATGTCAATACTAACTAAAAAAATGGCAAGCGTGTTGCCAATATTCATAGATATGGATCAGTGTGGTTTTGTGGAGGGGAGGCAAATATTTGGCAACATTAATAGAACAATGATGATCCAGAAGGAAACAGAGTGTAAGAAAATACCAGTGTTGTTGGTAGATCTTGGTGCAGAGAAAGCATTCAACAGAGTAAACTGCGATTTTATGAGTAGGGCAATGGCAGCATTTGCATTCACTGGTGTAATAATAAGGTCAATTAGGAGGATATATGTGGGATTGGAGACAAAAATTAAAGTGGGTGGTTTCCTCTCTGATGTTTGTCTGAAAAGAGGAACCAGCCAGGGGTGTCCTCTTTCACGTTTATTATTTGCATTGTATTTAGAGCCATTGGCAAAGAATATAAGGGACTCCGAAATTCAAGAATATAATTGATGTGATAGTCAAGAAAAGTTGGCTTTATTTACAGACAATATTATTTTCTACCTGATAAAACCAGAAAGGACATCAGAGTTTTGTGTAATACTCCGAGACAGTTTCAAGTTTTTTAGGGATATACAATTAGTGCAGAGAAAACAGAGGCTATACCTATAAACTGTGTAGCCACACATGAACTGGTTCAGCAATACCCATATTTATGGGGACACAATAAAATGAAGTATTTAGGAGTATGGGTTAAAAGGATTATGTTATGGCACATAAGGATATGTGAGAAGAGACAAACAAAAGATAATACAAAAACTGAGAAACTGGAAGCTCTTGTTTATGGTTATGGATAGCAAGATAGAAACAATGAAAATGTTTTAGTCCCTTTAGTTTTATATACAGGTCAGGCATATTTGTATCAACCAGAGGAGAAGTTGTAGACAGCAATTAATAAAGAATTGAAGGATTTTATCTGGGGGGGGGGCAAGGGTCAGGTAGGATAAGATGATTCTTCAAGTAGAACAAGGTGGCTTAGGATTACCTGAGTTGAAGGGAAGAATTTACTGGAGAAAAGCGGCAAAGGAACCAAGGTATTTGGAGCAAATAAATATAGAAAGGAAAGGTAATGGAATGGGAGGGGGCCAAGAAGACATCTGTATTGCAGGCTTGAGACTGCCTTCCATATCACGGATTGATGTCAGAGTATAGACAAAAAGAAAAAAGAAAAACCAAACCACACTCCGAGTCTCCAGAGAAACAGCAAAATGTGAAAAACCAAACACTGGAAGGCTCACCACAGCAAAATATCCTGTAACAATCCTGTAAAATTTCGAAAATCCAATTTGTAAAATTCAGAGTCTTTTATTGAAGGTGCAGCACACAAAGAGATAAGCGCTTTCGCGTGTTGTAACACACGCTTCTTCAGATCTATTTTAACAGTGAAACAGTGAGTTTAAATACCATAAAAAAGGCTCAATCAGGATTTTAATACAAGTTAATTAGGCAATTAAGCAATTAGATACTGAATGAGAGCTCTAACTTTAAAGGCACAATGCGCACTTAGCTGTCATTAATACAATACTAAAAATGGGTTACAAAGCCCTAAAAATCTATAGATGTATATACTGTATAGATCTATGACATACATAAAATACCAACAAAAAACATAGCACCTATGTGTGTAAAAATGCATAAGTAATAAAATGTATAATATATATTTTAAAACCATGATAAATCAAAAAATAAATTAATACATAACTATCATAAATATGATGACCAATAGAAGTATAAAAATCATGGCTGCTGAGACAACTAAAACCTCTAATCCGCTAAAGGTCTAGATTATAAAGGGTAAATGAAGCAAATACTATCTGCTTTTAAGCACTGATCTGAGGGATACATATTGATTAATGCCCGGTGGTAAATGGGCCCTTAACTTAAAAATCCATTGTAGTTCAATACTCTCCAATAGATTCATATGGTCACCCCCTCTAATGCTGTGTTTAACTATTTGTAGGACTCTAAAGTTAAACGTGTGTAGTGTATTCCATGACATGTTTTGCTAACGCATTCTGTTCTTTATGTTGTCTAATGTCATAGACATGGTTGTAAATTCTTTGTTTTAATTTTCTCTTGGTGAGTCCTATGTAAAACGCCAAGCATGTATTACAATTTGCCAGATATATAACGCTTTCAGTATCACAGCAGGCATAAAATCTGGGAATGAAGGTAAAGTTCAAATAGGGATGCACAAAGACCTGATCTATAGTTACATACCCACACATATTGCATTTCCCACATGGGTATGTGCCATCCTTGCATATATTTTTTATTGTTCCTACCTTGGTGTCTATTCTTGGATTATTACATAACAATCTTTTAAGATTTTTGTGATTCCTATACGCAAAGTTAGGTTTATCACCTACTAAACTTCTGGTTTGGTCATCTACAGTCAGCAATTTCCAATTGCTGCATATAATGTTCTTCAATGACTTATTGTCATTGGTGTAGGTGATGGTAATCCTAATGACATCTGTAATATCTTTCAGGTTCGTCTTTGGTGCTCGACTGAAGATTTTTTTAGACATAACAGGTCTTGCCTCATTCAAAACTTCAGACCTAATTCTCTTTACCATGTTGGAATCATATCCTCTTTGTGAAAACAAATCTTGCATTAAATTAGCTTCCAAACACCTTGATGTTTCATTCTTGCACAACCTAGCTATCCTGGTAAACTGACTCCTGACTATACCAGGGAACGTATGTCTGGGGTGCATGCTGTTAAAGGATAGAAGCGTGTTTTTCCAACATGCTTTCCTATATAAAGTTGAGACCAGCCTACCTTCCTGTATGGACAAGGTTACGTCCAGAAAATTAATTTCAGTGGGGGACATCTCTGAAGTGAATCTAAGGAAATCACTGGTACTTTCTAAATAAATAAGAAGTGTTTCAAATTCATGTCTTGATCCATCCCATACTAACAGTATGTCATCTACAAACCTCCTGTAGATGACAACCTTCTGGAACAACTCATGACTGAACATATATTGTGTCTCCCAGTGATACATCACCAGGTTGGCATATGTATTGGCACACGAAGTGCCCATTGCCACTCCCCATTTTTGATGGTAAATATGGTTTCCAAATGAAAAAACATTATATGATAGGACTAGTTCTAACAACTGACATATAAGTATATGTCTATCATTACTAAAAGCAGTATTGGTGATCAAAAGTTCCCTGATGGCTTGTATTCCTGCATCATTAGGAATACAAGTAAAAAGATTTTTCACATCAAGCGTAATCAATAAATGTTTGCCTATCATAAAAACTGTGTTCACGCTTTCTAAAGCCTCTAAAAGCTGGTATGTGTCCTTCAAAACGGTTGGTATTTGATTTACGAAAAGTCGAAGGGTCTTCTCCAAATAAATGGAGATGTTGTCTGTGGCCCAACCATCCCCAGAAACAATGGGTCGCATAGGTGGAGGATGTATATTTTTGTGGATCTTGGGGAGGCCCTTTATTATAGGTGTTTGTACATTCTCTTTATGAAAAAAGTTAAATAAATCTATATCAAGTTGTCGACACATAAGCATATCATATAAGCAATCATCTATCACTTTGTGGAACTCATGCAAAATGCCAAGAGAAATCAGTCTGTATGTTTTATCATCAGCAAGCATATCTAACATATAAGAAACATAATCTTCAGTATCGAACAATACAAACCCCCCTCCCTTATCAGCCGGTCTAATACTTATTGAATCATTCTCTATCAAGGATTTCAATGCCAGACTTTCACTTTTACTCATATTGTAATATGTGCATTTCTTTTTACTGCCATAGAAATATTCATAAAGATCATGTTCACATACTCTAACAAAACATTCTAGATGAGCTGGAAGGGGGGAGAAAAAACACTTTTAGCTTTAAAAGGTAAAACAGCACATTGCTTACTAGTACCAGCACCATCTTTGTTGCCAAACATCAATTTAAGAGCCACATTTCTTGCAAAAAGTCTAATATCCACACATAATGTGTGTAAATCACTTCCTTGGGAAGGTATAAATGTGAGTCCTTTATTTAAAAGGGATACATCTGAATGAGACAATACTGACCTCGATAAATTAAAAAACAAACAGTCTGTTGTCTGTGACGCTGCCTGTGTTGTGTTCCTTCTTCGGAGTCTTTTCTCTTCCGTTTGTCCCAGCTGTTTACGCGCCCTCTTCTTTCTCCAAATTTCTTTATGGGATATGGTAAAAAATGGCTCTGGTCATTGTCCCCTTTTAAAGGCAAAATTTTGGGTATAGCTCCAGTCCGTGGAGAGACAACTAAATTCTTGTATGCCTCCTGATTAGGAAGCGGAGTGGAAAACGCGTTCTCACTGCCAATAGTTGAAATAACCTCAGGTGGTGTAGCAAAGACAGCGTCAGAGCTTGCATTGGAAGCAAGGCTCTCAGGCTGAGCGCCCGATGATATCGCGTGTCCAGTTTCAGTGACAGTCACTTCCGTTGATGTAGAAAGGGGCAGATCCCTTTCATTATTAGGTACTGAAGGTGTAAATCTCGGCCAAACGAACATGTTCCCTGCAGAAAAATCATGGAAGTCCCTCTGCAGTTTGCGGTGCTTTCCCAATTGTAACCTGTCACTAAAAGCCCGTATTTGAGTGTAAAGATGATCTAGTTTATTTAAGCATGCTTCCTGCTTAAAACGTTCACTCAATTCTTTATTTAGTTGTTCAATTTTACTTTTTAGTTCATTCTCAAGTGGAGTAAAGTAGCTTATAATGAGTTGCATGTATTTAAAGCTGAGTTCCAAGTTAAGATCCTGCCATTGTTTAAGGAGTAGAGGATGACTATCCCCATAGGTGGGCATGCAAAGGACACGCATGCCCCTTGGAACGACCCTGAAATGTATGCATGCCTCCAGGTGCTTACACTGCCATACATAGCGTTCATATTTAAACAGGTCATTCTCTAGTTCTTTATACAACGCATTAAAGTGCTCAAAATCTATAGCATTTTCATGCCCTCGATTCACTGAAGGCATTTGAAGATCCAAGGTCAATAAAGGGTTTGTAGTATGATGGATTAAATGATTCCATTTGTCAGCAGCACTCACCCTCGCCTCTGGATTGTAGTCAAGCTCCAACGAAACATTGGCCATGGTAGTGGTTTGAGGTTACAGAAAGGCAAAGTCAGAAAAAAGAAAAACCAAACCACACTCCGAGTCTCCAGAGAAACAGCAAAATGTGAAAAACCAAACACTGGAAGGCTCACCACAGCAAAATATCCTGTAACAATCCTGTAAAAATTCGAAAATCCAATTTGTAAAATTCAGAGTCTTTTATTGAAGGTGCAGCACACAAAGAGATAAGCGCTTTCGCGTGTTGTAACACACGCTTCTTCAGATCTATTTTAACAGTGAAACAGTGAGTTTAAATACCATAACGTTCATATTTAAAAAGGTGTCCTCTTTCACGTTTATTATTTGCATTGTATTTAGAGCCATTGGCAAAGAATATAAGGGACTCCGAAATTCAAGAATATAATTGATATGATAGTCAAGAAAAGTTGGCTTTATTTACAGACGATATTATTTTCTACCTGATAAAACCAGAAAGGACATCAGAGTTTTGTGTAATACTCCGAGACAGTTTCAAGCTTTTTAGGGATATACAATTAGTGCAGAGAAAACAAAGGCTATACCTATAAACTGTGTAGCTACACATGAACTGGTTCAGCAATACCCATATTTATGGGGACACAATAAAATGAAGTATTTAGGAGTATGGGTTAAAAGGATTATGTTATGGCACATAAGGATATGTGAGAAGAGACAAACAAAAGATAATACAAAAACTGAGAAACTGGAAGCTCTTGTTTATGGTTATGGATAGCAAGATAGAAACAATGAAAATGTTTTAGTCCCTTTAGTTTTATATACAGGTCAGGCATATTTGTATCAACCAGAGGAGAAGTTGTAGACAGCAATTAATAAAGAATTGAAGGATTTTATCTGGGTGGGGGGGGCAAGGGTCAGGTAGGATAAGATGATTCTTCAAGTAGAACAAGGTGGCTTAGGATTACCTGAGTTGAAAGGAAGAATTTACTGGAGAAAAGCGGCAAAGGAACCAAGGTATTTGGAGCAAATAAATATAGAAAGGAAAGGTAATGGAATGGGAGGGGGCCAAGAAGACATCTGTATTGCAGGCTTGAGACTGCCTTCCATATCACGGATTGATGTCAGAGTATAGACAAAAAGAAAGGGATAGAGGAACTCTAAGTGAAAAAAACATTGTAAGAAACTTTGTGTGGAAGTTTTTCAATTCTTGTTATGTTTAGTTAATCACTATATATTAAAAGCAGAAACAAAATCAGAAAATGGTAGTAGAACTAACAAATTTAAAAACATCCTAAATCAAAAACTAAAAACTTTGTTTGAAATATTATTAATATTACACAGAATTATTAACTCTAGTAGGTATTCAGAAGTAATCCAAGCAGGGTAGAGAGTCTGTTTCCAGTCAAAAATCCTTTATTAAGCACACAGGCAAGCGAGCAGTTCACAAGGAAACAATGGGGACACATACATACACTCCAAATATGCAACAAAGTCTAGAAGAGTTAGGAGTTTTGTTAGGCAGTGTTTACACAGGTATTTTTATACCTCAAACAGACTTCAAATAATTTTTCCTCAGGTAGATGGCAAATGTTGGAGGTGTGATACAGAAGGAAGAGATAACTCAGAACATATGTTTTGGGACTGTAATGAGCTGGAAGACTTTAAAAATTCCCTGCAGAGTACTCTTTCAGAAATAGTGGGTGGGCAACTGGGTGAAACTAAGGAAATGATTGTTTTGAGCTGGGATGCAGGATTTGAATTACCTAGACATAGTAAGGCCTTGTTAAGTATCATTCTGGTGGCTGTCAAAAAGCAATTAGTAGAAAATGGAAATAAAAGTCTAAACCAACTGTACTTGAAGTAGTGAATATTGTAACAGAAATAAAAGAACTGGAAATGGATTCTTTACAAAAGGGTAGGAGAAAACTACATAGAAAAAATGTAAATTGTGGGAACAATGCATGCAGAATAATGTTTTAGAATAGGAGTGAGGTTTAAGAAGCAGTATATGTAATGTTCGATTGATGATAACTGTATGAAAGAATGTATGTGATGTATAATGTTTGTAACTGTGAATGTTAACATGGTTCATTTTATTTTCTATACATGTATGTTTCTTTATGTCTTAAGAGATAACCCAAAAAAGGTGTTTAAAAAATAACTTACAGCAAAATTGTTTTCTTTTTGTATTTCATCACACTTTTACTTGGGGTGGCCACAGTATATAGAACAGTAGTGTCCAGCCCGCGGGCCGCATGCAGCCCTCAGACCTCTTCCATGCGGCCCGCGGCCCTTAAATTAAAATTTTACTTTTTCCCCATTTTTTTTTAAATGCTTGCGCCCTTTCACTGGTATGCGCACCCTACCATTAGTTTATAGATGTATTAGCGGCAAAGAAGAGCTGACTTGCATCCTAAAAGCACCCTTCAAAGAAGAGCTGAAGGAACCATTGTGCCGAAGAAAAGCTGACAGAGAGAGAGAGGGATTTGTCATTTTTACGCCGACTACTACACCAGGTAAGCTAAGAAATTCGGGAGGAAATAAAAAAAGTGGTCCAGTGTCTAGAGCAGACTGCAAGAGAGATTTTGACAGTTTTGCAGAGTGTTCACCAGGCTTCAGGATTTTAAGATAGTGAGTAGCTTTCTATATTTATTTTGGAATGATCAGCTATGATATGATGAACCTTAGTTTGCAAGGTTTGTTCCCAGATGCTGGAGCCCCACGATGAATGGGTTTCTTAGTCTTCTTTTTTCTTTTTAACGTAGTATATTTGACGTGCTATACACATCGTCTTGCAGTTACTGGTTGCTTTTGAAAAGTGCAAGTGTATGTAAGATAGTTTCATAAAATGGACCTATTCTCTGTCACATGTTATGGTGCAAAGCAAGCTTACTATACAAGTATGGTGTTGAGCTGTAGAACTCTGGTTTAAAAAAATACAGATTATGTTATTGTAAGTAGTGTTATCAAAATTTTGAAAAAATTTGTATGAAAATAGTAAGTTGGAATAAATTCAAGCAGAACAGCATAATCTCAACATCTAGTCTCCCAGACAGGGAACAGACAAATACATT
The DNA here is from genome assembly GCF_019279795.1 of Protopterus annectens. Classification (NCBI taxonomy): domain Eukaryota; kingdom Metazoa; phylum Chordata; order Ceratodontiformes; family Protopteridae; genus Protopterus; species Protopterus annectens. Next base: position 822,664,897 of record NC_056725.1, read on the forward strand.
TGCTAAGGGGTTTAGACCAGGAAACTTACATTGTGATTAAAATGTTTTGTTTGCTTACAGTATTCATTCTTAAAAAAAATACTAAATTGGATGTCTACTTAAAAATCTTAACTGTGAATGTATGGTAAACTCTTTCCTTGTGGAAAAATAAATTTTTATAAGGCAAAATGAGATACAGTTGAGGGGTATGTTGCAGAGTCAGCTGTATCCGAGAAAACATCTCCACTTTTTTCTCATTAAGCGTGTAACTTCAAAGTTATATCGTCAGTGCATTGTCTTTTGGCTTAACCTTAATGGATCACAATCAAACCTGGAAAAGAGGACCACTCACAGAACTTCAAGAAAGTGCTCCCTTTTCATTTCATATAGTATTCACAGTTAAGTGGTTTAATGTTCCAAATGACTTTGACAGGTTTTACTGAGTGTTTTGATGGGAGGTTGGCTTAGTCAGTGGTTAAGCTGTTTACCTTACAGCTAAAATGGTGCAGGGTTTGATTTTCACAGTGGATAATTGGCTAGGCTTAAAATGGCCCATACATAGCCTAGTACCAATCTATGAACCTATGAACCTATAAGTATGTTGTAGTAATCTATACATTAAAGAAGATTTTGGAAAGGTTATTCAGCTCACTTATTTGAGTCCTTCATGGTATAACTATTTTTACTTTTTACAACATTATCTCCCAATCTGCCACATGAAGTGTCTGATAATTTCCCTGTTAAGCAGAAGTACAGTCTGTCGTACTCCACCATTGAGGTGTTTTTTTTAATATACACATGACCTAGAAATCTGTGAATGCAAGTACTTAGGTGTTCAGTACAATGATTACTGCTGTAGAATCAGCAAGAGGTGAATGGGATAATATATAGATGGGCAATCGTGTTCTGGTCAGATGTGAAAGTTCATTGCATGCCCATTGAAGGCACATGATTACCTCTCCTAGCGTGGTCATCAGCAGGAATTGTGGCAGTAAATGAGAGGATAACCACATATCTTTATTACTGTGAAATAAATCTTCATCTTTGTCATTCCATCAGTTTGTTGCTTATTTAACTGACCATTTTAGCTATTTATGATTCATAAAGACAGTTTGTTTTCTACTGGTTGCAGTGACTGTTACAAGCAATTTGTTGGCTGATTACATTCCTAGATGTTTTTGTAAGAGATGCTGCTTCCTTAAAGGTTACAATTTGTATTCTGTGGCTTTCCGAAAGATTATACTGTCCAGATGACCCATGAAAATAAAGTCGTTTAAAGAACAATGCAACCTTCTGCCCTTAACGTTGGGGTCATCTGACTTTACATTTGTGGGAGGTATCGGTAAGAAAATTATACTCTCTTTATCATCTTCCACAGAGAAGGGAAAAACAGAGAGAGTCTTCTATGACTAAAAAAGCATAAAGCATAAAAGTGAAAGAAGATATACATTAAGGGAGACAGCATCAAACTGGTATAGATGTCAGAGACTGTGGTGACCCAGCCAGAGATCATACAGAGGCCTTCTTCCCGTGTGCCACAGAGAGTATAGTTTTCCTCCTTCTGTCTCAAGTGAGGTTGACTTCTGCCTCATTTAAAGTATTTTTTTTTTTATTCTAACACAGATTCTTAGCAGGAAATTTGGTTACTAAACTGATGACATTAATAGATGAATTCACAAATGCATAAATATCAGACTCTCAGGCCTATGCTAGATCCTCAGTGTCCAAAATCTCTGTTTTGGGAAATGCCATGCCTCAGTTGAGTTTCATTTTTCAGGACTCCATAGCAAGTAGTTAAGATTTACCAGACTATAACATGATTTACCATTACAGTGAATATGAACTCACCAAATTCCTGTTCTACCTGTTCAGTTCAAAGCTGTTAAAGTCTTTTGTTATGCTATTATCCAATGTTCAGATGTCTTTACAAAGGATACCAAGTAGGTACTATGGTATACTTTCTTGTGAAAAAGTGCTGGATAATAGATATCCTAGGCTTGGATGTCAGTTAGTGAATTCTATCCATGTGGAAACTTGTGAATTTTAAGGCTATGCTTCCTGCTTCCTTGATCCTTTCCATCTCTTAAGGATATATGCAGACACACACACACACACACACACACACACACACACACACACACACACACACACACACGTTGGGCACTCTGCAAATTTGGGCCTTCACTTAAGCACATGTAGTAGTAGCAACAGGGATATCCTCAAGCTAAATGAGAAATAGGCTGAAAGCATTGCTGATGTCTGAGATGAGATTTGCACACACTCACACTTTGAGATTTGATTTATATACAAATACACACACTTTGAGATTTGATTTATATAACACACACACTTTGAGATTTGATTTGATTTATATAAAAACACAGAGACACACCTGGGGAAGGCTGGCACAGGTTCACTAGTTATGCCCTCTTCTGCCCAGACTATAAGATAGTAATCACTATCAACCATCTATATGGCCCACACCAAAGGGTGACCAATCCTACTGTGTGATGTTACTATTATACAAATGGCAAGTGTGACCAACAGTAAGGCTATTGGACTGGAGTATACAATGTCAAGTACTGTAAGAGCTTAAATAAACAAACCAGCCACAATTAAAAGGTTTAAATATATTTAATAATAAACAATAAAAAGAATAAGACAATATTCAATAACTCAATGAATAAAGTGACAGAGGTTATGCTCATAATGTTTGTCTACTACACAAAAGAACAATCCTGACTTGACAGCCTGAACCTCCTGATATGGACACAAGTATAACAAGAACTAGGACCAATAAGTTTGAATTCTGTGCCTGGCTGCACCCTTGTGAACAGGTTTCACGAATAAACACTGCCACTACTAATAAAGTCAATTATTTGTTTAAATTTGAGAAATGTAACAAACACTGGAAGACCCTTTCCAAATTTTCAGCAAACATTTGGAAAAACCACAAGTTGGAGATTTATAGTAATCTAAGGAAGAAATACAAAAAGGTGTAATCTGATGACGCTATGCCTCATTGAGTGGATCTGTGCAAGTCATCAGCTGAAATGTGCACTCATGCAGACTGGAGAGGCAACTGCAAAAAAGCAGGTGTGAGATTACCTTGTGAAACTGGAGTGTGTTGTTGCATATTACCATGTTCTTTGTGGCTCCACAGTAAGTGGGTGAACCAAAGTTAAATGTGTTCTACCATCTGTTAGTCAGTGAAACAAATGCAAAAATACAAATTGTTCATTTTTTAAGAAGTAAAAGTCTCATCATTCCTGCAAGCTGCGCATCACCACTGAAGAAACTTCTTTCCTCTTCAGACCAGCCTGACCAGACAGCAGTGCAAAAGCAAGAAATATTGCCAGTGCCATATTTCAGGGACAGATTCCAAAGCTAAAAATGTGCCTTTCCAAAGGAGTGCTCAGTTTGAGAATACCACTGAAGAAACTTCTTTCATCTTCAGACCAGCCTGACCAGACAGCAGTGCAAAAGCAAGAAATATTGCCAGTGCCATATTTCACGGACAGATTCCAAAGCTAAAAATGTGCCTTTCCAAAGGAGTGCTCAGTTTGAGAATACCACTGATGAACCTTCTTTCATCTTCAGACCAGCCTGACCAGATGTAGCATGTCTTGAATAATTTCAGGGACAGATTCAAAAGCTAGAAACAGAAGAATGCATGAGCGCTTTGGACAACATATGGGCATTAAGGACATGATGGAAGACATGGACATCTTTAGGAAACCAGCAAAATCACAGGTATGATCTCATACAAATTGAAGGGTTTGTACCTGTTAATTATTTTTTTACAAATAAACTTTGATGTTAAACTAAGATGTTAGATTTAACTGTTTTTTTAATAATTAGAATGAGATATTGAATTTTAGGGCAAATATTATGCATTTATTAATTTATTCATTGTTCAAATTCACCTACAATACAGCACTTTGTTTGTCAGATCAGCAGCCTGATCCCGAGTCCCACCCTGCCAGTTGAAATCCGGCCCGCCAGCCTTTTTTTTTTTTTTGATTAGCCGATGCCAGTATATGGGCCAATTAAAACCACTAACAATGTTTCTGTATTAAAGATCTTTTTTTGGTCCTCACTTGCAGTCTACATGATATATTTTACAGACCATTTCTGTTGACTTGCAACTGAAAAGGTTGGACACCCCTGATATAGAAGGTCATAACAGCTACACTGACAAAGCCAAATGTGTCCCATCCTTAAAACCTCTGTATGATAGCTGCACTGGTACCCACAATCACTGTGAGACCAGAAAGTGCAGATCCCAAAACTCCAGAACTTAACAGTCATCCTATCCATTTAGCTGAGAAGTTTTGGAATTTGCTGGTCCTTATTGGTGGTGGTAGAGGGGTAGAGGCTGTACCACCACACCCCTGTTAGCTATTTATACTATGCACATATACACACACATACACACACACACACACACATATATATATATATATATATATATATATATATATATATATATATATATAATGTATACTAGCATTGAGTTCACTTTGTGTCGCATAAGGGGTAATACTCCAAGATACTGCTGTCTTGGTCTTAGTATACACTCTGTCGTTGTCAAAATAAAACAAGAAACTTATAATTTTAAAGATCACAATTACAGTCATCTCTAACCTTTCCCACAGATTGTTGTTTAAGCCTGATAGCTGGTTATCAACATCAATTCCACACTTTGTTAGTCTTCTCCCATCATTTGTGTCTCACCTGACTCAGTGTACAGTCTGGATCTCTGCAGGCTATATTACACTTCTCTTATTACCATACTTCTCGCCCCACATCATCCGCCATACATGCCACTGTCCAACAACTGCCAGCTGTCTTGATAATGCAGTATTACTGCATTATTCTGCACCAAAACTGTATTTTTATGTTATTCTCTCTGCATTATGTAATCAAAATGGCAAGAAACATACATTTTACGTACAAAGTATTGATTGTTTTTGAAGTGTACACTTCAGTCTGCCTGCTTGAACTCATATACAGCACTGTATATTATTTATTAACTCTACTGACAATGCGCATGAAACTGAATGCTCACATGAATCCACAATTGTTAAAATATCGTGTTAGTTTAATGGTGTAGTCAGAGCTGGATAATGGTCAAATGGGGCCCTAGGCAGGGTTATGGATCAGGTCCCCCATCTGCTGACAGGTATCCCATTACTTGCTCTTTCTCCCTAGTTACTCTGTACACTTTTCAACCTGTCAGTGTGCATACTATTTTATTCTTTACTTTTACAATGATTACAAAGATGTGGATTTAATTTAAAACTTTTTTTTTAATTTTATTCAACAAATACTGTCCATGTAATAAACAACAGTTGCACATTGAAAGCAGACTTAGCGTGAGCAACAGTAAATGTCTCATTCATTGAAAAAATGCATTTAGCTAGTGGTGCATTAAGCATACCTTGGTCCCCAGAGGCTGTTTTCAAACCATGGGCCACCTGCACATATTTTTAGCACCATGCATAACATAAATGTTTGTTTTCTTTGATTCACCTTTCTCATTGTTTAAAGTTACATGTCTTGTTTAATACAGCAACATTTGTTAGCATGCATTTTAAACTTGTAGTTTTGAGCATTTTTCCCCAGTAAGCAATGAAACAAATTATATGAACCAATAACAACAAAGGGACCCATTTGAGAGCATTTCAGCCACGAATGGCCAGTAAAACTGATGTAATTATAATCCACCAATATCTGCTCTCAACAATTATGGCCACATTACTGACTGTGTACACACCGTGTCTGATTGTGATAAAAAAATGGATGTAGTAGAGTATTCCGGTTTGCTTTACACAAATGCACACTAGTCTTGCAAAGGCAAACTAATGACATTTGAACTTTATCAGCTCAGTGAGGTCAGTCACGTTTTTTTTATGTACAGACATTATTCCCCCCAAACCAAGCATTTAAAGCTATTTTGTTGACTGCATCCTCACCAGCTGTCTGTCAAAAAATTAACAATAAAATTGAGCAAAGCCACATATTTGCAATTTGTTGAACAAACAGTAACCACAGAATTCCTACATAATTCTCTCTCTAAATGTACATGTACACACACACACACACACACACACACACACACACACACACACACACACACACACACACACCAATTAAAAAGGAACAGATAAGAGCATAAGGTATTGACAGCCCCTCCACTCCCACTAGCAGTTAAAGTTACTTTTTTAACAGAGTAAGTGCACACAGTAATCAAGACTAGAAGTGTCATTGTTAGAAGAGTGTAGAAGAGGGAACAGATCAACAAACACACCTAGAAAGATGTATGTGATAAAAGCAATGCACAGTATCAGAACAGACAAGGATCTATTGTACACTGTCGCAAATAATAAACTAAAGATATCAACACAGGCAGAAAAACTTAGAAGATATGCAAATAAAGAAAAAAGGAAAATTACAAAGTAAGCAATTTGTTGATGACCCAAAAAGGTTTTATAGAGAATTGGGAACAAAGCAAAAGGAATATAAACCTACCAAAAGAGAAGAAATAGACATATTTTGTAGAAATATCTATGAAGATCCTGCAGAACGTAACAACAATGCTGACTAGACAGAAGAAGTAAAAGAAACAGTAAGAAGTTCAAATGTACAGGATATGAAATGGGATGAAGTGACAGACAGAGAAATTGAAAAAAAAATAAGAAAAGCTCCAAACTGGAAAACCCCAGACCCAAAAGCAGTACCTAACTTCAGGCTAAAAGTATTAATATCTTTACATGATGATTTAGCCTTGAGTAAGAATTACTTAAATGAGCATCCCGAACAGACACCAACCGGGTTAACAGCAAGAAAAACAATACTCCTCCTTAAGAGTAAACTTGCTAGCTATCCTAAAAACTACATGCCAATAACATGCCTTCCAACGATGTATACACTGTATGCTGGAACTGATGCCGACAGAGCTTATACTCATTTGTAAGAAAACTTAATTATGGCAATAGAACAAAAGGGTAACAAAAGAAAGTCATATGGAACAAATTCATAATGGAAAATTGTAAAAAGGAGAAGAATCTAAGTATGGCATGGATAGATTACAAAGAAACATTAGACAGCATCCCACATTCATGGATGCAGGAGTGTTTGCATGTGTATAAGATAGAACCTACATTGATCAATTACATTACAGGGACCATGAAACACTGGCAAACCACTTTGCAGCTAAACCATGACAAAGGACAAATTATAATCCCAGGGATAAAAAATCAAAGGGGGATATTCCAAGGTGACTATCTGTCACTGCTGCTGTTTTGTCTTGCCCTTAACCCATTAAGCTCTTTGTTTAACAAATTAGATCATGGTTAGAATTTGGCTCCCAGACAACAACAAAGTGTAAAGATTTTTATCTTCTCTTTATGGATGATTTAAAACTGTATGGTTCATCAGATGAGGAGCTGAAAGCACAACTGGGAGTGCTCAGAACTTTCTCAGATGATATAAGAATGTTTTTGGTCTTGTTAAATGTGCAAAAGCAACATTTAAACCAGGAAAGTTGCAGCACCAAGAAAATATCAGTCTGGGACAAGAATGTGATAAAAAGTAACTTGAGCAGGAGGACGTGGATATATATTTGGGAATTGATGAAGGATCTACAGTAAAACATGAACAAATGCAAACAAAACTCAGTAAGGAATATTTTAGAAGACTAAAATTAATACCAAAAACAGACCTGACATCTAGGTAAGTCCAAGCTATAAACCAATTTGTTCTTCCTGTTCTAACTTACAGTTTTGGAGTGATTGACTGGTCCCAAAAGTTACTGGATCAGTCGGACAGGAAAACAAGAAAAATGTTTCGCTCTTATTAAATGATATATAAAAATCATTGTATACCAAGATTATATATTCCTCGCTCTGAAGGAGGTATGTGCCTCATCAAAACTGATTACATGTATAGATCTGCATTCATGGAACAGCATATACATATCTGCTGACCTCACAAGACCCAAACATAGTGACACTTTTAAAACATGAGGAGAACAAGTCTAAGATGACTTCCCTGCTTAGTTTAGCAGAAGCATATCAGTGTCAAGCAGAAATGGAAATCAGTCCAGAAGTAGACAAATATCAGGCAGCAACTGAATGTGCCAAAAAACAAAAGAAAGAACATGAGGAAAAGGATCAGCTGAGACGTTAAGAAATGTGGAAAAGGCATAACTATAGTTGGAAGTACAGAAAACTCCTTGAACAACCTCATGTTGGTCAGGATCTGAAGCAGGAATGGTTAAGCAAAGGTGAATTTAAACCAAAAGATGAAAGAATAACATTGACGCCCCAGGATAGTGGGTTACATATATGTTGGTTTATGAAGTCTAGTGAACCTGTGGAAAAAATGCTGATTTGTTTATTTATTTATTTGTTACAGTTTGATGACCGGGGTAGTCCACTGGGCCTGGAAGCGTCTGTTTTCAGTGGAGACCCGGGGAGAAAAGCTCTACAGGATAGAGACAATTTTACAATAGTTATATAAAAGTAAATAAAGTAGCAGAACAGTGAAAAATACAGAGATAATATACAATTTGTTAAAAAAAGACACACAATTTTTAATCCTAGGTACTGATTTACAAAAGTGAGATTCATGAAGTCTAAACATATTAAAAGTACAGGCATTTCAGATGAAAAAAACATGCAAGTAAAACATTTATGTGCAGATAAAAAACAAGCTTTTTGGGGGGAAGTTGGAAATATGAGGAGAGGACAGAGAAGAAGGTGAGGTGGGAGAGGTCAAAGGTGGCATATAGTGGGGAAAGGGAGTGTGTTGGGGGACGTTTATGAGGTATAGGGTAGGCGAGGAAGTACAGGCAAAGGGTAAGAGAGTGCAACGATTGAAGGTTGAGGTATATAGTGCATGGCAGATGGTGGTAAAGACTTTATGTGGTAGGGGTACAGTAACATCCCCACTTTGAAAGGAGGCGAGATTGGAGAAGAGTTTTTTAGTTCGAGTGGCTCTGAGTATTTCGAAGGGTGGTAGGGAGAGAATTCCAGAGTGCAGCTACTGTATAAACTGCTGTAAAACAGAACTGGAAAGAGACACACATCTTGTTGTTGGGTGTGATACATTAATGGCAGAGGGTCTGTATGCTGAAAGGCATAGTAATGTGGCAAGACTTTTGTATTGGGGATTGTGCAAACATTACAATATAGAAGTAGTTGAGAAGCATTGAAAACATTAGCCACAAAGCAGTTTAGAAAATCATGAAGTTTATATCACATAGGATCACCCATTACCAGCAGTTCAAAAAATAGATGTGAGAAAACCAGATATAGTAATCTATGAAAGAGGACAAAAGTAGCATTGATTATTGAAATTGCTAGACCAGGTGATTACAGTATCTTACATACAGAAAGACACAAACTCATAACATACCAGAATCTGCAGGCAGAAATGAAGACAATGTGAAAGAAGGAGCCATGAGTCTTCTAAAAAGGAATTTACAGTCATACTTAGATATACTACCAGCGCGTGTAACTCCATATGAATTGCAGGAGTGAATTCTAGATACATTGTGGGTGCTGAGAAGAGCACTTTTGGCTAACATCAAAGACCGAAACAATACTAATTTCATGAACTTTAATCATACCCTGACTTAAGAATGGGTTCCATTCCCATCATAGCATTAGGAACTCAAAAGACTTGGAGAAATGAAACTATCTGAAGAAATAAATTACATATACTCTATTGGTAGGTTTGGATGAACTACATTAAACTGTATAAAAATCATTAGTGTCATACTATAAGATCCAGCCATGTGTAGCAGTGTAAATAGAAGAGTATTTATGAGAGCATAAGAAATAGTAACCACCTGATAACATGTGCTAAGTCAATATGCGCAATCTGTGCAGAAGTAAAAGTCATCTGTATAATTCCACATTAAAGAGATCTTTAACTAATGCAGAGGTTGCTGCTGGCAAACAACTTTGTATTTTAGTATTTTATCTACAAATGCAGTGCCTGCTGTCCTTGAAGAATAAATAGGTTATAGCGCATTAGAAATGGTTCTGCTGGTGATAATGCCATAACATTTCCTGATTTTAGCTATGCAATAGGGGATGGCTGGTAAACAATGACAATCAGTTCATAGTTACTAGGTTTGCAGTCCTGGAGGTCATTAAAGAGCCTAGCACAAATGTCCAGTTGCTCCAAAGCACTGTCTGGTAAGTGACTTGCTAAATGTCACACATTAGGTACATGAAAGTAGAAAGATTCAAACCCTGCACCCTTGTCAGAGGAAGCATCTCATTAAAAGTAGGAACTTTAGTCCTCTGTGCTAACTGCCAGCATAGATATAAAATATGTAAAATATCACATGTACTTCTAGTTGAAAAATCTGGTAATCATTATGGTGATAACTGTATTCCATATGGATTTCAAACCTATGGAATTCTATACCTTATAAAATCAGATTACAAGACAATATAATATCTAATATTAAGAAAACACTTGACAAGTAAATGAAAATGCATATGTATAATGTAACACAGCATTTTAAAATCATGACTACAACTAAACAATAACATACAACTATATATTTCTGCACAAAATCAGGTATTATTTTAAAATATGATTCTATTGAATTATTCTATTTAATATTCTAATCCAGGGGTGGGCAAACTTTTTGATTCGTGGGCCACATTGAGTTCTAACATTTGACAAAGGGGCCGGAACAGGAGCAGATAGATGGCATACTTTGAAAACATCACCTCATTGGGGGAAAAATACACATCTTGGGATATGGAGAAAACATGTGCTTTAATTTCCAATGAAAATGAAGAAAAGCATTACAATAAAATCTCTGACTTCGAAATGAGTCTTGTGTCTTTGACATCGTTGCTTTCATCCAGTGCTAAAGAATAAAAAGTGAATGACTTCGCCTTTTTGTTTAATCTGCTGGTGATATCTTCATCTATTAGTTCCACACGGCGAGTCACTGTCCGCCGTGATAAACTGATTTTCTCAAATTTGTCTTTGGTCTCTGGGCACAAAATACCTGCTGTCTCTACCATACATTCTTTTAAAAACTTGCCGTCAGACAGTGGTTTGCTGGCCTTTGCTATTTTGAATGAAAGCATAAAACTGGCCTTGGTACTTGACTCTTGAATGGCAGTTTGACGGTGAAAAAACTTTGCTGAGCCTTCAAATTAGCTGCCACCTTCTCAGCAGCAGCTTGCTAGCATAATTAGTGTGCTTTGTGGCAAAGTGACGGCTAATATTATACTCTTTAAAAACCGCCACAGTTTCTTGGCATATCAGGCAAACAGCAGATGATCGGTGTTCAGTGAAAAAATATTTAGTTGTCCACTCCTTATTGAACACTCGACATTCTCTGTCCACTTTCCTTTTCTTGGGTCCGCTCATCTTCATAGAGGGGCGGTGGGTCAAAGGGTAAAGTGCAAACGTGGAGTAATAGGCCTACACTTCACCTCAACAAAGCCAATATATCTAGAGTGCGCCATCTAGTGAGGAAACATCAGAATTGCAGGGGAAATAAAACATTAACAAGGTTAATTTATTAAATTTTTTCAAGTTTGGCGGGCCAAATCAAAACGTTTAACGGGCCGCATGTGGCCCCCGGGCCGTAGTTTGCCCATGCCTGTTCTAATCCAACTATACATAACTAGATATTCTAACCCAGCTACAGAACTTTGGCTGTAACTAGTCTGTTATCTTTTCACCAAACTCCAGTGTCTAACCTAAAGTTTTACTGCACTTTATACTAACCTTCATTTCTTCTGCCATGCTAATGCATCTTGTACTGTACCTTCCCTACATTAACGTTATGCTGCCATACTAAATCCAAACATTTATACTCTTTGCTCTCCATACAAATGTTACCACGACTTCTTAAGCAGCGTCTCCTTGTTCTTACTACTTAATCACTGTATTAGTTTACTTTGCATGACCCAAAACTTGTAACTGCAGGATATGTTTGATCTTCTATGATTTGTAAAGATGTACATATTATCTAAGTATCTTTTCAGTATAATTGTGCATACCTAGTCCCTAGAAATAATTTACTTTGCAGTGTAACACACTTTATGATTGCATGACTGATAGAAACAATTTTTTTATTTTCAGTGTAATATGCTATTTCACCTACAATAATTGTTTCCTGTAAACAAATTGTATAATACTTTATTGTAATATTGTAGGAGCTTTTCTACCAGTGCAAATGTTGAAAAGGGGCTATGTACCTAATTGAACTGTCTCAATTAATGGATATAATAATAACCTATTTATGTTTCATACCTTGCTAATTCATAACTGTGTCTGTGTCAAGGTAAAACTTAACCACTGAAATTTGGTGATTAAAGTTTACCTTGATATGTACATGGATACATATTATTAATTACTAAGGAGACACTTGGATTTGAAATTAACATTTCTCAAAAATATATTCCTTTATTGTGCCAAATGCATTGAACTGTAATCCCTGCATAAATAAAACCCAGTTAACCAGGTTGATTTTATACATCAGATAAAATATTTATAAAGGAATTACCAGTAGGTTTTCTTTCTTGCTTTAGCAATGTCTGAGTTATTCCTCCAAAACAAACTTTAATCACACATGATATAAAATGCATAGAAGTGTCTTACAGAATAGAAGATTTAGTTATATTCAAGTAGAATTTCACTGTTGGATTTAATTTTGTAGCACCTGGATATAATATGAAGTTACTATATATGCAGGACAATTATCAGATTATCTGACATCCTTTAAAACTGTTAATTGCTTAGTTTGAACTCCAAATCATATATACTGTTCCCTGGGACTACTTCACGATGTCGAAAGCCGACTATATCAAAGCTGATATTGTCGGCACCACAACATCGAAAACGCAGAACATCGTGCAGTAAACAGAAATCTCCATAGGGGGAGATTTCCGTTTACCTCAATGTAGTCCGGTCTCGGAGTTTAAATATTTAAGTAGGGGGGCATGGGGGGCACAGCCCCCCATGTGGGGAGTGCAGGGGGGCTTGTCCCCTTTGCCTACGCTAGTTAGTTTTTATTTTTGTTTGTTTTTTAAGCGTTATTCAATGTTTTACTACATCGATCACTAGAGGTCGACCTTTAGTGATTCGATGTAGTAAGATTTCGATAACATGATATAGATGCTGTTCCCCCTGGTTGGGCTAATACTGCCAGTGTTACCCAAAATCTCAGGAATGTATAAATAGTAGAAGCCATGCCAAAATAAAAAATAAACAACTAGAAAAATGCTCTCTTAAAGAAACCTCCATACATTAGTATAGTTAACCTTATCACAGAATTATTTTCTCCCTATATCATCTAGTAGCAGTTTATTGCCAAGAAGCTATTAATTAGTAATTATTCCTCAGCCTCAACAAGCAAATTAGATCACTAGTGAAAACCTCTAAAGCTAATTATGAGTTGAAACTAGCCCCTGAAACAAAGGGAAACCACAAGTCCTTCTTCAGTTATGTCAGGAACCTCCATGGCAAAGCCCAGGTTTGTTCCGAATTATTACTTAATGATACCACTTACACTGATCCTGTTGACTTAGCCAGCCTGCTAGCCAATAGGTTCAGTGCAAACTTCACCCCATCCCCCCTTAAAGGCTCATTCGACATCCCCGATACTTGTCACACACCTCATATCTCTGTAGATCAAGTGTTAAAGGCTCTATCCGAGGCAAAGAACACAGCTTCCATGGGACCTGATAGTATCCCAGGCTGTATTCTGCACCATCTCCAGCAAGAACTGTCTTCACCATTGAGCACCCTATTCAATAACAGCCTAATTACAGGCTTCATTCCAGCAGAGTGTAGAACTGCCATTGTCATCCCCTTGCACAAAGTTGGTACCTCTACTGACCCAGGAAACTATCACCCCATTAGCTTGACAAGTCTGATCTGAAAAGCCATGGAGTGTATTATTCTGGATCTCATAAACAAGGACATAGGCAATATCCAAGCACTTGACCCCACCCAGTTCGGATTTGTCAGGGGCAGATCTTGCCTATTGAACTTGCTTGACCTCTTTGAGACTGTCACTGAGGCCCTGGATGAGGAAAAGTCAGTAACACAGCTTATCTTGACTTGGCCGATGCCTTTGACACAATCCCCCACTCAGGCATCATCGAAAAGCTAACACAACTTGGTGTAAATCCCTATCTCATCATGTGGGTGGCCAACTGGCTCACAGATAGGACCCACAAAGTCAAAGTAGGCACCACCACCTCTGACAGAGGACCTGTCACTAGTGGTATTCCCCAGGGATCTGTCCTGGGAACCCTACTGTTTGGCATCTACTTCTCAAAGGTCCAGGCAAACACAAAGGCCCTGTGGCTGACCAGGTTTGTGGATGACTGTAAGTTGGGTGCTGTTATTGACTCCCCAAATGATGGTAACATACTGCAAGAGGGTCTCACACCTACAAATAACTGCTGCCAAAGTCATGGCTTTAAGTTAAGTGCAAAAAAATGTATTATCATACCATTCAGCAAAAACACGGCCCCCTAAGCACACAACCTGTGGTGAGAGACCTGGGTACTCAGGTTGACAACAATCTCACATTCAACCATCATGTGGTGGCAGTGGTCAGAAAAGTCTTTTATGCAGTTCATCTCATAAATAAAGGGATTGCATCCAGAAAAAAGGAGATTATTACCTCTCTGTACTTCTCTCTCATTAGGCCTATAATTGAGTATAATGTCCCATTTGGCATGTACCGCTCCTAACACCTGCACCAACTGGAAAGGCCACAGAAATACCTCACAAAGAGAATGCATGGCCTCCAACATCTGTCCTATATGGACAGGCTCAAATCACTATCACTCTACTCGGTATAATACAGATTGCTCAGAGGTCATATGTGTCTCGCCTACAAGCCAATATCGGACTGCCCTACTAGAGATGCTCCATATCTGTAAGTCTTAACTCCTCACATATTACCCACTCAATAGGCCTAAATGTAATATATAACAACAACAAAACCTGCTGGAGAGACAGGTTTGTCTCCCAGAGACTGCTCCGTCTCTGGAATAGACTTCCCAAACATGTCAAACAGAGTACCTTGCTGACCCTCTTCAAGCACAACCTTGATGAGTGGATGGGAAACCACAAATTTATCCCAGGGGTTCCACTTTTGTCACTTTTTGACAGTGGCGACAGGTGCAGAGGGTTCTTTTTTGGGGATAAACTCTTGGCTAGGCTTGTAAGGGCCCCAGGGCCATTAGCCTAGTAACCTCATATGATCCTATGATCCTATGATGACTTTCAAATTATTAATTTCTATTTTTCTCTGCTACAGATGATGAGGGTTCTAGCATCTGTTTTTCTTTTTCAAATCTCAGTTGTTTCAGAAAAGAATGTATAGGCTTATGTTAGTTACATCCCACAATTTTTCATCCCAAGGCTGTAGTAAAGTGCTATTAAGCACACATAGCAAATAAACTGAAGTGATTTTTAAACAGTTAGTTGTTGCACACATCTTTATATGAAGAATAAAAATAGCATATATTTCAATGCACATAAACATGATGGTATGTACTCTTGGTCAGCAAAGTGTTACTTTTATTCACATAAATATAGAAAGCTAAGGACAGCATGAAGTAATACACATATCTTTTCATCTGCCTTAGCAGCTCTTTGATGTGACAACTGTCAGTCACAAATGAAGGAGCAGAGCAGCTAGACTTAAATGGGGACTTTAACACCTAATGAAGAATGTGGGGAACTACAGCTTTGAATATATATAATATAACCCTTTACTTACTTTATTCTGGATATTTAAAACTACTATGGAAAGATTTTTTTGTCTTGCAGTTTGCACAAATCAGTATAATTAAGTCAAAAAGAAACACTAGTACAGTTTCTAGAGAGAGACTAAGAAATCAGTGGCTCACAGAATTCTCACTGTAATTAAATTCAGAAAAAGCACATAATTTATTAAGTTTATGTTGTGTCATATCATGAGGGACAGATACAAATTGCATCATAGGAAGAAGGTGAATTGACTGAAAAAAAGATCATGCGAGTGTAACAGTCCCAGTCATAGCCATTTTAACGTATAACAAATTAAAGTATAATAACAAAGGTTTATTTCTGAAGAATTAGTGTAGCACAGAATATCAAGATATGATAAAATACATATTTATTTTCACTTTCTCAGTGGACTTTGTAAAGCTGTTTTTTTTTCTGTCCATTTAACTGAGTCAAAATATCTACATCAGTTTAGACAGTTATAATAAGTACACTGTGTAAAATAACTGTGTAAATGATATATTTTAATACAGACAGGTTAAGTATGAACTCTCTTAAACTGATTAGGCTTGTGTAGACTTGATTGACAATTTCAGTTGCTTAATGGTTTATAGAATAAAATATAGTCACTTACACCTGTTTGAGTGTGAATGAATACAAGCAGTTACACTTATTTCAGTGTGAATTAATACATGCTGTTATACCTTCTTCATTGTAAGTGAATAGACACTTATGCACATTTCTGTATGACTTACTTCAGGTACTTATATCTGTTTTGGTGTGAATGAATACAGACATATACCCTTACACCTGTTTTACAGTGAGTTAACAAATACAAACACACCTGTTTCAGAGTGTATGACTACAGACACTTGTTCGTGTTTTAGTTGTTCTTGTTGTTGTGTCTTTTGGCTTATCCCGGTTAGGGGTCACCACAGCAGAACTCTGGTCCGCTAATGTTTGGTAGTGGATTTTTATGTGCCGAGTTACCAGCCCTGATGCACAACCTTCAATGAAGGAACGCCCATTCACATATGCCTCCACACAGAAGACGCTCTAGCTGAGAATCGAATGTGACAACGTCTTGCTGTGAGGCGACAACGCTACCACAGCACCACTACCGTGGGTTCTTGTTTGTGTTTTAGTATATATGAATATAGGCACTTAGACCCAGAGATGGATCATGGTCAAATAGGACCTAGGCAAGGTAATAGACTGGGGCTATTCAGCCATTCCAGAATCACATTACTTGGCTTTCTCCCACAAATTACCATAACTCTGTTTAAAACTGTCAGTGTGCATACCACTTTATTTATTTTTTTCAATGATTACAGCAATGTGGATTTAGATTTATAACTTCTATTTCAAATTTTGTAGCACAAACACTGATAGCCATTTGCTAAACAAAACAACTGTATGTTGAAAGCAGACTTAGCATGAGCAACAGTAGACATCTCTTCCCTTGAAACATAAGACTTAGTGGAAATGCATCTGGCAACTCATTAAACTACAAGAGATATGCTGGGACTTATACTCAAATAGCATATATTATTGTACTATAGTGGGAGGGTGGACTAATGGTTAAGGTGTTTGCCTTACAAACACAAGGTACAGGGTTTGAGTCTCACAAGGGATAATTAGCTAAGCTTAAAATGGCTCACAAGGGCAGTTAGCTTAGTACTAATCTATGAACCTATGAACTACTTCACATCTGAGTTAATGGTGCAGGAATTCAAAAGACAAATGTATGATGCATTTGCTAGCAGCCTGGGACAGCCCATTGGACATGTGTCCCTTTTCAGGAGTAGTCCAGGAGTACTGCCTGGTAAAGTAACTTGGCAGAGTCACAGAAGACAAATGAAGACTGAGAGAATCAGAACATGTACAAAAGGAAGTATCCTCACGCATGTGCATTAAGTGCTAGGTAAACTGTTGTAACCCAAACACAGAGCATTTCACACCTGTGTGCCTAAAAAAAGCTAAATTAAAAAAAACATTCATAGTTAAAATATTAACATTAAACTCATAGACTTCATGCTGTCCAACTTATTTGTATCTAAATAATAAACAAACTGTCAACATTAAGGAAACCAAGAATCACATCCAAAGAACATGACTAATGTAATGATGCTCCTGATTACTGCAATTAGTTTTCTTCTGTTACACCATAACTGCTGGTTACTAGGCTTACAGTGCAGGGGACCATTGAGGAGCTTAGCACATATTTCCAATTGCCCCAAAGCACTGTCTGGTTAAGTGACTTGCTGAAAGACAGGATAAATACGAAGCAAAATCAGAGATGTTCTGTAACAGTGGAGGCAAATAAAAGAAGACTACTGTAAATTACTTAAAAGTTATCAGAATAGATTTTTGCATCAACATGTATGCTGTGAAACACAAAAACTGTGAATCTCTAATGACTGACATTGACTGTAATCCTCAGTGATTTACCAAAGGAAAAAACTAATGGCAGTTGGTGTAGAGGATTAAGGCTCTTGCATCCTGTAGCTGAGGTACAGGGTTTGAGCCTGTGCAGGTCACAGACACATACCCACACAGACACTCACTTTTATCTCCCTGTGGCTATGAAATTAAGTAATGAATGCTTGCCATTCTGCTTTGACATTATAGCAAATGCTCATACCTGAAAAAAAGGCTGCACACTCCTAAAAGAAATTCAGTTTGTGCCTGCAAGAAAAACTTTCTTTATGGAGCAAACAACTTTATTTTATTTTTATTTGCAGTTTGTTAACCGGGAAAGTCCATTGGGCCAAAATGAGCCTGTTTTCAATAGAGGCCCAGGGAGAAAAGCTCCATATACAATTATTACAAAGCTAATATCAACAAAATTAAGTACAATACAATTTTCAAAACTACTAAAAATGCAGTAATATAGAAGACAGAATAATAACATTTGAGCAAGGTGTTGTACAAAGGATTGAATGAAATTAAAATATTTTGGAGTACATAAGTATAATTTGGAGTGCAGGCACTTATGCACTCAAAGTTTCATGAACTGAATGATCTTTCTCTCTCTGGTGTAAACACCTGCCAATTGTGAAACATCTCAGAAATGAACACTGTATCACACCGCAGTCTCTGGTGTTTATTGCCTGTTCTGCTTTGAAATTAAATCTCTCATCATCTCTGTGGTGTTTGCTCCTGTTTCATTGTCTGAATCCAAGAAGCAGCAGGGTGTGGACATGGGCAAAGTCTGTTTTTTATTATTAATTAAAGTAACAGTAGAGAGACAATGAGCAAAATAGGAAAACTTATTTATTTATTATTTTTTTAATGTTGTATCTGTGTCCCCCTGCCACTACCAGGCCCTAAGCAGATGCCTGAGTCACCTAGTGCTGATCCATCTCTGCTTAGACCTGGTTTGGTATGAATGAATACAGACACTTGCTCACACCTGTTTTGATGTGAATGGATATAGACACATACGCCTGTTTTATTGTGAAGGACTGCAGAAAATTACATCTGTTTCAGAGCGATTAAATGTAGACACTTACTCTTGTTTCATTGTGAATGAATATAGACACATGCCTGTTTTGTTGTGAATGAATAAAGATACCTTCTTTTTTAGTGTAAATGAATACAACAATTATAACTGCTTTGGTGTGAATGCTGTTTCCAGAATGTGTGAGTGACCTCCGTATACTTTTATTTGTCTCAGCAACAGGTAACTATGTCCTTTCTGTTCACCTAATTGCAAGTCCTTCTTTCTCCCTTTGAACTGCTTGTTGTTTTCTCCATTTTTTTTGAAAGTAGTATTAGGGATCTGAAAATCTGTTTGAATAGATTCACATGGGACTTCAAGGAATGAGTCAGCTGTGTGAAAGTTCACTAACCATATAGACATTGTTAATGTTTACATTTATGAAGTACAGATGCATTTATATTAGATGTTACTTAGTTGCAGAATTACTGTAGAGATTTCTTATCTTACATGTGTGGAAACCATATTAGTCTCTGTTATTAAACAAAGCAGTTACTATACTGTTACCAAACAATATTGACAGAGATATGAAGAAAAATAAACAGTATTTTTGTTTAAAATTAAATTTTGTCATCATCTACATGTTACCTGAGTTAGAATTTCTGCTGAATAGTTAGGTAGGGGGACATTTTGGCTCTGAGTTACATCATAATTTACCATTTTTGTAATGAAAACCGCTCTAAAGTTTATAATGTGTCCAGTTGAATAGAAAAATACAGTCTGCCCTGCTTCCCCTGGCTTAAGCAAAACAACAGTAACTCTGTTCACTGTAATACATTTCACTTTTTGTTGCACATCATGGTCTTACATTTTGTAGACTTCTTAGAAACAGCTAAATAGCACTTTTCATTTGTACCACATTTGAAAGTTGTGTTATCTTTAAACAAGCATAATTTGGTGCAGCCAGTAGCCTGTTTTTTCTGTTTGTTTTTCACATATTTCCTGCTTTTCTCTGTAATCCAGTACTTAGTAATGGGTATTTGCAAGTGTAAGATAGGCTTAATTATAGTCATTTAGTGGTCTCCAGACACTCAATTTTGCATTTCATTTCCATCACTTAATTACAGAGCTTATTGCAGTGCTTTTATTCAACATATATAAGAATGAAACCTGAAAATGCTATTACTGTAATTTACTTTGAATCTGTATAGTTATACAGTATGTGGACATTTAAGAGTGGTTACTACTTAGATATTTCCAGCTAACTCTGGTCGGAACAAAGAAACACACAGCGTCCAATAGTTTGCTATCTATGACAGAAAAAAACATTCCCTAGAAGGTTACTACACCATGCTCTTGATAAAAACTGTATCTGGTTAGCATCCTACATTCCACAACCTGTTACATTTCTTCTATATGTAGTCCACATTTCTCACTATATTTTGTTTATTTAGTTTTGTTTGTTTGTTGGAGAAGTGTAAAGATCACAGATAACCAATTGTAGGTGTAGTACAGGCAAATATAATTACACACAAATAGATAGTCACAAGTCCTGTAAAAGTAAATATTCTGACATGATAAATAGTGTAACATCGCAGTGGTGGTGCTGCTGTAGCGTTGTCACCCACAGTAAGACGCTGTCCGGTTCGATTCTCAGCTAAAACGTTTTCTGCGTGGAGACATGCGTGAATGGGTGTACCTTCGTTGAAGGTTGTGTGTCAGGGCTGGTAACTCGGCACGTAAAAATCAACTAACAATCATTAGCGGACCGGAGTTCCGCTGTGGCGACCCCTAACCAGGAAAAGCCGAAAGACACAAACAAACAGATGGATAATACTGACAAACACCCTGGAATGCATTATGTTATATGCAGTATGTTCATACATGGGTTTCATCACTAAAGAGAAAATTTGATTAAATGTACACAGTAGGGGGATAGGGCTATAAATGGAAAAAATGAATCACCTCTGATGGCTACCACAATGGTTGGCCTTCATCCTGGTGAAGGGGAATGAATGGGCCATTAGGTCAAGAGAGGGCCTGATGGTTATCAGGCAGTGGGGCTAAAAAAGGTGAACAAATTCTTGAAGTCCATGCTTAAGTAAATTAAATCTGCGAATGAATGAATTAATATCCAAGTATTTTTAAGTTATCTTTAAAAAGTGCTGCGTCATATGTCTGATTTCTCCCTCCTTCCTTCTCTCCTATACTCGGTGTACTTTTTTCACTGCTGTTGGACAGCAAGGTTTGATGCCAGACATTATAGTAAAACATTTGATTGCATTGCTGTTCGTAGACTTAAATGACTGGAATTAAATCAGTATTTGCCCTGTACTCAGCCAAAGTTTGGACATATGCTTCTCTATTCATCCATGTGCCTGCTCTGGCCAATACTCATGTGCAGCATAAAGTTCAAGCCAAACTCAGAGCTTCTGTAGAAAGATTAGTCTACATACATAAACTAAAAAATATATTTGGAGACACAAGTTAGCTTGTACTCCCTGATGAAGTTTATAACAAATGTTCATATTCCCCAGTATACATTTTTGAAAAATAAGCTTTTAAGGTTTTGTTAAAGAAGCTATTTACAGACACAGTGGAACTACCAATGTGATATAACTTACCAAGCAATAGGAATAGAAATGTACTTGTTTTTTTTTTGTCTCTGTTCCATGACTGTTTTACTCCACCCACATCATATCTAGCAACTTGTAAAATGAAGATGATCAGTGCTGAATTATTAGTTGTCTCACTTGTTTGGATTAGTCTTTATTCTGTCTACATGTATCCCCACTACATCTGAATTGACTGGAATCTTGATTTTAGTGTATAACTGCTATCATGTATTTATGTATGCATGTATATAACATAAGTGATATTCTTCTTTACACAATTTTCCTAATGTTTCTGCATGTTATGTCGTTATCTGCAATTAATTTTGAAGTTATTTTCATATATTTCTGCTATCTTCTTTGAGGTTTACTGCACAGGACTCCAATGTAAATAAAACTTTCCAGTTAGACATTCCTGGTCATCCATAAATCACTAAAAACATCACAATCTAATAACATAAATTCATGGATTTGTGCAGTAATTAATTATTATACCATGAACCCCCCAAAACGTGCACGCTGATTGGCCAGCGTGCCCGTTGTAAATCGAGTTATACTAATGGAAAAAGGTCCGGTCGCCCGGACTTTTTTCCATTAGTATAACTCGATTTTTTAAAACACTGCCTCGCTATGTTAAATGGGTTTAACATAGCGAGACAGCTTTAAAATAAGCAACGGAGATCTCCGTTGCTTATTTTAAAGCTGTCTCGCCATGTTAAACCCATTTAACATAGCAGGCAGTGTTTAACGGAGAAAGCAAGATCTCCGTTGCTTTTTATGTCTCGCTATGTTAAATGAGTTTAACATAGCGAGACAGTTTTAAAATAAGCAACGGACATCTCCGTTGCTTATTTTAAAACTGTCTCGCTATGTTAAACTCATTTAACATAGCGAGACACTAAAAAGCAACGGAGATCTTGCTTTCTCCGTTACTTTGTTCAACTCTGATGTACCGCGCAGGCGCCGCAGTACATCAGAGCTGCCGCGATGCCAGACATCTGCGGAAGGGCAGCAAACAGGCATTATACTATGCCATTATTTAAGAAAAGTAATAGTTTCTTTTCTTAAATAATGTCATAGATAATAGCAATAACCACTTCTGGGTGTGGGTAATGCTAAATTTACCCACGGCTGGCTTTGTTTGGTCCTCGGGCCCTCGACCAAACCACGCCAACCATGGGTAAATTTAGCATTACCCACACCCAGGCGTGGGTTATTGCTATAATATTACATGCATAATAGATGTTTTTATAAGATGCTTTTCATATGATACAGATTTATGTCATTTAGTTATAACATCTCTGTGTGTTTTGTGGATTTAAATTTTCAAGGCCTTATGCCTTGCAATGAAGATATAAGCAATGAATATTATGCTTTAATTCAAAGTGTAGAAGAATGTACTTCCTGTTTGTTTATGTGTTTTGTACTGCAGCTGCCGTTCAGAAGTATGTGCTTATAACTGACATGTTCTATCTGTTCAGGTTCTCATAGGCACCTCTTAGTAAAGACCATTATTATTTCAGAAAACTGCAAGAAGGCTTAATCTGCCTACAGTCTGGCAGGGCAGATCTGTTTAGATACAACCTTGAGGTCTGAATAGTAAACTCAAGCAGTAGTAACAAAGTACAAATATTTTAACAAGCATTCTCAGTCTGACATCAGCAAGTTTGATACCTGGTTTGTCTGCCTCCAGAAACACTAACATCATTCATTCATAGGTTCATAAGTAAGAATTGGATAGCTGCCTTTGTGGGACATTTTAAAACCTAGCCAACTTCCCTTTGGATGCTTCAATTGACCTATCCCATTAGGTGTTAGATTGGCCTTACCCATCCCATGGTTGATAATTATATATTACCCCTATTGAGAATACGTGGGATCATACCATAGATAATTTGTGGGGACCCAGAAATGGGATAGAGCATTTAGGAGCTGCTTCTGTCCATTAGTAGTACAGGGGCCATACTAGGGTACATGTTCTGTTTCCCATCCATATTTCCAAGTTACACTTGAATGTGGACAGGAATGAACTTTGTTTTACATTGGGGAGTCTGTTCCAGAGCAGTGGTATCATCTGTGAGATATACCTGTCTCTCCAAACCATTCTGTTGATGTTGCAAAACAGGTTTAGATCACCAGACTGAGTATTTCCGATGACATTTGACTTGCTGATGTGCAGTAGGTCTGTCAGTACTTGGTCTGAGGGTGACTTGTATGCCAGACATAGGTCACGTGTAAGATACCAGGTATAGTGACAGGGCTTTAAGTCGATCCACGTAGGGCATATTGTTTAGGCCTTGTATCCTTTTAGTGAGGTATATCTGCAGGCATTCTTGTAATTGCACGTGTCTGGACAGATATGTGCCAAAGGTGGCATTATACTCAATGACTGTCCTAATGAGGGCTGAGTAAAAGGGGATAATGAGATCCTTTGATCTAGACAAAATTCCTTTGTTTATAAGCTGTGCAAGTGCAACACAGAAAGACATTTTTACAACAATGGAAACATGTTGGTTAAAAGTTAGGTCACTGTCCACATATGTTCCCAAATCAGGAACAACTGAGTCAACTCTTAAGGGTATGTATAATGCATTTTTGGCCTTCATTCATTCATTTATTTATTATTTTTTTTGTTTGTTTATCTCTGTGATGCTCCAGCACTGGTCCAGTAATCAAGGAGCCTCAATCCTCACCACTGGCAACAGTGGAGGACGTACACACTGGGAGGATGACAAGTACACACACAGTAAAGTGCAATTTGCCTTAAGAGCACACAGAGACCACAGTCAATCTGGTTTATCCCTCTTTCTCCAGATCCCCAGTAAGACTCCCCACTGGCACATCTGTAGAGTTGAAATCTCAGCTGAGTGGCCAAACCAAGACCTCCAGCACCCTCTTTGTCCAACCAGTGCTTTGTGTCCCTGCTCAAGTAGCTGACACACACACACACACACACACACACACACACACACACACACACACACACACACACACACACACACACACACACACACACACACACACACACACACACACTTTGAGGTTTGATTTATTCACACAAACTTGGGAAAGGCTGGCACAAGTTTATTAGTTATGCCCCCTTCTGCCCAGACTATAAGGTAGTTTCCACCACCACCAGCCACTACTTATCAACTACTTTAAGGCCTTTAGCAAAGGTTGTCTAATCTTACTATGTAATGTTACTATTAATCCAAATGGTTGTTTGGCCAAGAGCCAGGCTATTAGAAGTGGCCAGTACAGTGTCATCAAATAAATATGCAAGAACTCTAAGAGCTTAAATATCTCTAAACAGATCAGCCACAATTGAAAGGTTTAAATATATTTAATAATAAATAATAAAAGAACAAGACAACAATAAATATGTCTTCACAGTGATATCAGAGTTCAAAATCACAGGAAATATTTAAAACAACATTGCAGGACTGCCTAAAGTAAGCACAGAAAACATCTAAACTAATCTTTACTATGTTCCTAACTGATTCTAAAATACAGTACTGTACCTTAGATAATTTACTTACAGCAAGGCAAGCACAGAGGTGGTGAGTGGATGTTGTCAGATCAAAGACAAATACAAAATGCCCTGTCTCTCTCTCTCTCTCTCTCTCTCTCTCTCAGAGAGTTCTTAAATTAATATCTGAAATATTGCTGCTTAGATACTTGCAGCATGACATCACTTTTTGTCACCTGACTTCAGTTTCCAGGCTCACAAACAACCCCCAATAATGCAGCATCTAGCATCTCCCTTTGAAAATACATAGCCTTCAGATGTTTGTAGCTGCTAGAAGACGTAAAACAATATAATACTTACAATACAATGCAGAAGGCTCCCTAGTTCTAGACATCCTGTCTCCTTGCTGCATTAAAACTAACTTTTATAGCACAATTATAAAACAATTTAATTTCAACTATTTTTTTGAAGAACCCTCTATTTTCTAGTTCCTACTGTTAAAACATTTACATTTACATAGGTGCAGTAGTTTATATACATGTCTGTTCTTTCCCATTAGGGTACACTGTGGACACATCCTTAAGCTCAGTACATTACACACACACTTCTGTACCAGCAGTTTGATATAAAGACAACATACAGTTCTAATATAGCGGTAACACAAGCAAATGCATCCTGCTGACATTCACAGATGACATATAACTATTTACAAACTTCCAGATAGCTGGGCTGGCAGTATCTCCTTCTGTCACACTTCTATATAAATCATATTAGTATTTACAAATGACACATAATTATTTACAAAATTCCAGATAGCTGGGCTGGCAGTATTTCCTTCTGTGACATTCTTAAGACCCTTTTCAATCATGGTCCAGGCCAAAAGCAGAAACAAGTATACACAGGATAAAGGAACTGTTAATCTAAAACAAATATTGATATGCACGCAATATGTAAATGTTTCTGAACAGAGGTAAGAAGTTTAAGCAGCAAACATTAAACAGTTTGCATGTAATGATACATTAGGCTCATAATGAGATGTTGCATGCATATTAAACAAATGTGTACATATTTTACAGTTTACAAAACTTGCAGTGTTTACAGTGGATTGAGCACTATGTGGTTTCTTCCTAGGTGGGTCATTACCCCATAATATAAAATTGTCAGAAGTCGATGACGTCCTGGTTTGTCCCACATCTGAGAAGAACATACACCACAGGTAATATCAGATGCTGACAAAGCTTTATTTTTTTCTTTTTAGCAACAAGTTTTCTATAAAATTCCTAAGAGGGGTAGGGTGCCTTAGAATGGGTCCAAGAATAGAAAAAAGCTAGGCCTTTGGACTTCTCTTGGAGGGATGTAGCCAGGGCAAGCTAGAAACAAAACTCCATTTGTCCATTTATTTAGTGAACAGAACATCTATTTATTTTATTTATGCTTTGCTGAACAGATTCAACCCATTATGCTGGCAACCTCTTTTCATGGGAGACCCAAGGCAATATTCACACTCAGGGAGTGAAGTCTTAAATGACTGGCCGTTGGGGTGGGGAGTAGTCACCTGTGTGCAGATTATGAGCCAGAGTAGGATGAATAGCAATAGATGTGCTCTGTGTGTAATTAGGAGCAAGTAGTTTCTTTGTAGCAAAATTTATTGATGTTGAATGAATCTGATCAGGGTAATAAATGTGCAGGGTGTGTTAACCTTAAACTGCAGTCAATTTGCATGTGAGATATTTGCAAGAGGATAAAAAGCAAGTTGCAGTCTTTTCTTGCAAAAATGTATTTCTGAGAATAGAAACACTATCTTTAAATGTGAGGTTTATTGACTCTACATAATTTTTAGTTGACCTGAGCATTTCTTAATTAGGTTGTCCATAACAAAACAAAACATTGGGGTTCAGCCAGACTGCTAGGTAGCAGAAACAATTAATTTAATATATCAATATTATTAGGACTCGTGATGGCCACCTTTGGAAAGATTCATAAAATGCTGGGAAGGCACAAGTAAATAAAGAATGTTTTTAGAAGCACAGACAGTTAGTTTTTGTTGCTGAACCAAAACCTTGCGTCCGTTTCAGATCAGTACTTTCCTCCATTACTGTTATTAGAACCACACAACATGTAAATTAGAAAATGGTGGTGCATATTAGATTGGAATTTGCATCACCACCATCTTTCTAACCATTCTTGGGGTATGAGAGGGGCATGTGGACTGTGATTTCATGATTAAATTATGGTCGGTAGGTCAGCATCTCTGTATAATGTCAGTATGTTGTAGAGAAACTTTCATTCTGAACTCTGATGGAACATTTGCTGAATTGATAGCACACCCTTTGTATATTTATTTTTGTTGTTTTACATGATAATATATCAATGTATCTGTTTCCTTGTAGACTCTTTTCTTTATGTACACATGGCATTATGGAAAATATAATTTGACACATGATGTGGTGCTGGGAAGTAACTTGGATATTACAGAACAGACTGATGCTTTTTCAGTTCTTTTAGTGCATGCAGTTTTCTGTTACACATTGCACTATTTCCAACTTGATTTTTAATGAGTTGTTGCCATAACAAACTGAAGACTGATGTACAGTTATAGTTATTTAAATTATAATTACATTAAAACGTGTCAGATATAGAATATTTTAGCAATATTTCAGAAAAAATTGCACAGCATTTTGTCACTAAAATGTCATTTTTTGTGCTTTTTCACAAAAACAATTGCTCAAATCAAGTCTGTCCTAGGAAAACAGGGACCAGTGGCGATCTGATATACATCAACAGAAGCTAAGAAAAATTACATAAAACAGACAGCTTTATTACAAGTTTCCAAATAAAGGCAGTATGGAATAACGTATAAATGAGAAGCTTCAGCCTACTTTAGAGACTTAAATGTGCGATGTCATTCATATTATCGATCAGTCTGATAATACTGTTCCTGTTACTGCTTTTTTCTAAGGTCTGCTAATCTTAATAGCATCACATAACTTGATATTATTAATACTAATGCAAGCAATCTTCTTCTTCTTCTTCTTTCGGCTTTTCCCGGTTAGGGGTCGCCACAGCGGATCACCTGTCCGCTCATGATTGGCAGTGGAGTTTTACAGTGTCGAGTTGCCAGCCCAGCGCCCAACCTTCCACAGAAGGCACACACACACACACACACACACACACACACACACACACACACACACACGGCCAATTTAGAGTGTCCAATTCACTTGCAGCATGTCTTTGGGATGTGGGAGGAAACCGGAGCACCCGGAGGAAACCCACGCGACCACAGGGAGGACATGCAGACTCCACACAGAAGGCACCCCAGCCGAGAATCAAACCGGAGAACCTCTTGCTGTGAGGCGACAATGCTAACCACTGCACCACCGTGGCCGCCCAATACTAATACAAGCAATAATTTCACTAAACTGGATACAGCAAAAGAACAGCATGATGGTTGCAGTAAACAGCAATGTCCTAAACATAGCAAATGCTGGTAGTTTTTGCACCATATTAACCCTTCCACCATAACTGTTCCTGAACCTTTTAGTATTAGCCCAAGGCCTGTTCCAGTGTGCTGATCAAAGAAACAATATGAACACTTTGTGGGCAGCAACTTTAAGCTTGATGCAAAATAGGGCGTGTTGGGATGTAGCACCTGTAGAAACGTGGAAGTGTTGGCAGACATATTTCCTAGGGAATAACAGTATTCAGATCATGAATATTTGTGTCCACCAGACCTAATGCTGCTGAGGTGAGCAACAGCAGGTTCTTTATGGAAAAATGAGAAAATAGGAATGCTTCGCCTCCTAAACTTCAAATAATATTGTATGACACACAAAAAAAATTGCATGATTAAATGTTGATGAGCAATATAAGTTAGCATTCAAAACAATTAACAGTGTTTTAGAATTGCACATTATTTTGCTAAGTAGTCAATGGCTACAGAGAATTCTGTGATATAACAGGAATAACACACAAGAGTGACTTGGGATATGGGTGGGTAGTACTAAGCACATAGTACAAGGAGTCTGTGTGGGAAGGAAGATGGGTAATTGCAGACAGGAGTATGTGTGGGCAGGGCAGGTATCACATAGGCCCTGACAGGAGCAAGTCGGATATGGAGGTGTCTGGGGTATATGTTGCTTGGGAAGGATAGAGGTGGAATAGCAACATACTTTAATCAGAGCATCAAATGTCAAGTGATGGAGGATGATAATGATGATGAGCACTACCCCAGGAAGTATGTAAGGATGTAGGAAGCACACCGACAGTTAATGTAGATGAAAGAGGCAATGTGGGTGGATTGATGTCATCTGTTGGGTCTACCTGACTTTGTCGATAGCCCACTTCATCGACACTGAAAATATCGAAACACATTTCATCAAAGTAGCAGAACAAGGAACATTTTCCCACAGTAAGTAGCTTGTTGTGCGAGATGGTGAACTTTGCCTTTTTCCCAACTGTAGTGCGATTTCGGAGGTGGTATATTTAGTTAAGGGCTGCGCAGATAGTGCAGTTTAGGTTTTGTTTCAGTTTGGGTAACTGGATACTTACCGTGGAAAACTTTTCCTTGTTCCACTGCTTCGATGAAGTGTGTTTTGATAGTTTGAGTGTTGATGAACTGAGAGTCGATGAAGTGGGATTTCAAAAGACTAAGATAAATCCAATCTATTATGCTCCCAATATGTCAAAGCAATAGACTGAATGACTGGGGAAGGCATTAAAGAAGTGGGATAGGAAGAGCAGGATTATAGTAATGAGGGTTTGAATCTTCCAGAAATGGCTGATCTGCCAGACCATACTAGAAAGGATAGGATTCTAGATGTGCTCCTAAGCAAGCTTCAGCAGATCAGGAATACCCAGGTGAAGTCATCATTCGCCAGGAGTGACTATGCCATTGTGTGGTTTTAAACTGAAGGGAAGAGTAGAAATACAAGGACAACGTTGATAGTATGGATTTTAGTAAACTGCATTGAGTGAACTTCAAGATAAGTCCAAAGATGGATTAGGGGACTACAGACAAACTGACAGAGTAAACAAATTTACAAATATAGTACTTATGGATATGGGAAAACAATTTGAGGAGTTAAGATGGAGAATAGATGGTTATTTAGGTATAAAGCAAAAAGAAGGCAGGCACAGACATATATGGCCATGCTGAGTAAAGATGGGAGTGTGGGAGGTAACAGAAGAGTGGAAAAAGCCAGAGTTATGAATGACAACTTCAGTCTTTGTGAAGGAGGGTACCATGGTGGGAGGGAGTTATGGCAAGGTGGACACAGTAGTAGACATACAACTGGATGAATAATGAGGGATTTGACAGGGAATAGAAGGGAAATGAGTTATGAAGGCCGAATGGGCTGCCTCCCAGGGATCTAAGGAATCTACCAGTGGGCTGACATCTTTTCTAATGGAAGGCTTTCAACAGATTATTGACCACTGTTGTGCCTGAGGGACTGGAAGAGAGGTGTGCTTTGTACAAAGGAAAGTGTGAGAGAAGGAAAAATCCAGGTAACTACAGTCCTTTTGGCCTGAGCAACATTAGGTTAGGAACAGTCATTTAGGGAATACTTAGGGAAGGGCTACTTGCTTTCCAAGACTACAACTACTTATAAGGCAATGGCTAACATTGGTTTGTGGCTAGAAGGCTGGCCATCAAACCTGATCCAGTTTTAGATTAGGTTATAAGAGAACATGACAGAGGATTATCAGTGGACTTATTCTTCCTAAACTTGAACAAGGTTTTCAAGCTGGCATACACAGAAGGCTGATAGAAAAAACTGGGGGGACTGGGGATAAGATGGAGAATAGTGAAATGGTTGCCTGCATGATTGAATGGTAGGAATCAGAGGGTTGTGGTGAAAGTGACAGTGTCAACAAATGACTTGTGGAATGCCACAGGAGTACATCCTGGGTCTGGTATTCTTCAGCCTGTTTGTTTCAGACATATTAGAGGGAAAGGAGAGCAGGAACAGCCTCTTATCTGATGACACAAAGACAGCAAAGGACAGGGAAGAGCCTAGGGAAGGATATGGAAAGCTTGAACAAATGAGTCGAAGGATAGCAGCTGAAATTCAGTGTAGAAATTCACAAAACAAAGCACTTCGGCAACAGCATTCCTGATATGAAGTTTCAGTTGGAGAAGTGGAACTGATGGCAAAAGAACAGGATTATGATCATGGGGTACTGATTACAACTGGACTGAACCATGAGGGGCAGGCTGTGTGTGACAGATGGAAAAAGAATACCAGGATGTATCCTCAGTGGAATAGATTACAGAAGCAAAGAGATGGTGCTTCTATGCAACATATTTTATTTATCTGTGTTTGTTAACTGGGTTAAAGAACTGGTACACCATTCTTTTCAGTTTCTATGTGAACAAGAGGGGTGTAACCAGGCAAAACAAGAGGCAAGACAACACATAGGTTCATAGGTTCATAGGTGTGTATTAGGCTAATGGCCCTGGAGCCTTTAGAAGCCACCCCCAGCATCGTGCCATCCGACCTTAGTTCCCAGTGCCTCTGTTGAGTAAAGCCACTGGAGTGATCCCTGGGGTGAATTTTCTATTTCCCATCCACTCATCAAGATTTCTCTTGAAGAGAGTCAGCGAGGTACTCTGCTTGACATGTATGGGAAGTCTATTCCATAGCATGGGCAGTCTCTGGGTTATGAACCTGTCCCTCCAGCATGTTCTGTTGATTGTGGTAATGAGATTAAGTTCTCTGGAGCATGTGGTGTGGAGTAATTAGGATTTCTTTTGATGGAGCATTTCTAACAGAGCTGGGTCACACATGGCTTTGTAAGTCAAGCAGAGATCGCCTCTAAGTAGGCGATATGAGACAGAATAGTTGGAGTTTTTTGAGTCTGTCCATATAGGACAAATGTTTAAGGCCTAGGACCCTCTTTGTGAGGTACTTTTGTGGCCTTTCCAGTTGCTGCAGGTGTTTAGTGAGGTACATGCCAAATGGGGCATTGTACTCAATGATTGGCCTAATGAGGGAAGAGTAGAGGGAGACAATGACCTCTTTCTTCCTTGATGCAAAACCCTTAGTAATGAGATGTGCCACTTATAAGGACTTTCTGACCACTGTGGCAATGTGGTGATCAAAAGAGAGGTTGCTGTCAACCTGTGTTCCCAGATTTCTTATAATGCCTTCTGTGTTCAGTGGACTACCATCGAGGTGGAAATTCATGGGAACTGGGTTTTTCCCAAAGGGGATGATGACACATTTTTTGGCATTTAGCTTAAGGCCATGGTTCTGACACCAGTCATTGGTCTCAGTGAAGCCTTTCTGTAGGGTGTCAACATCATTTGGGGAGTTAATAATAGCTCCCAGCTTGCAATTGTCTGCGAACTTTGTCAGCCAGATTCCCTTCGTGTTGGCCTGGACTTCAAAGAAGTAGATACCAAACAGGAGAGGACCCAGGACTGAACCCTGTGGGACTCCACTTGTGACTGGTCGGCAGTCTGACTTGGCATCAGCAACTTTCACACTGTGGGTTCTTCCTGTGAGCCAGTTTGCAACCCAACTAGTGATATATGGGTTGATGCCTAGCTTAGTGAGTTTTTGTATGATTCATGAGTGGGGAATGGTATCAAAGGCCTTGGCCAGATCAAGGTAGACCCTATGTAACACCTTGCCTTCATCCACAGCTCTGGTGACTGACTCAAAGAAATTGACCAAGTTGAGCAGGCATGATCTACCTTTCACAAAACCAAACTGTGTGGGATCCAGAGTTTGTAGATTCCCTATGTCCCTGTTTATTAGGTCCATGATGATGCGTTCCATAGCTTTGCATATCAGACTCATCAGGCTAATGGGATGATAGTTCCCAGGGTCTGTAGTTGCTCCTCCTTTGTGGAGAGGGATGACTGTAGCACTGCACAATTTGCAAGGGACAAAGACTGAGGTGAGGCTGTGATTGAACAGGGCACACAGGTGAGGTGCCAGTTCACTCTGTAGTTCATGTAGAATATAGCCAGAGATATTATCATGTCCCATAGAAGCTGTATTCTTGACTTTGTGCTGTTTTAAACTGTGCAACAGTAATACAGGGTGCCTGGCAATCTACTGGTATTGTGACCGGTCCTTTTGGGAGGAGAGGGGTAAAGTTGCCACTGAATCTGTTGGCTAGTATATTGGCAATATCTGTTGGCTTGGTATAGGAGGTACTATTGTGCAGTAGCTCAGAGCAAATCTGGGTATTGCTGTGGAGATTCTGTACATAACTATAGAAGGCCTTGTGGTTGTCTTTACTATCTGCTGCAATTCTGTTTTCATAGCTAGCTTTATAGGATTTGATGAGGGATCTCAAGGCTGAGGCTGATAATGGAGTTTTTCCAGTCTTGGGACTTCACATTATTCTGCATCAGTTTCTTCCTTCTGTTGTAGAGTTTGTTTATGACAGGGGACCACCAGATTGGCTTCCTTTTTTGGAGGAGAGAGTCTTGGTTCTATTGGGTATGGTGAGATCCATGCATTTGTGTACGTGTTCATACAGTGCATTGGTGTATGATTCGGCGGTCATGCAACTATTCTCCATTTGCATGGGTGCTGTGAAGTTAGCCACTTCTGTTTTTAGGAGACAAAGTTAGCTTTGGAGAAGTTTTTCATGGTGGTTACCTTTGAGGTGGGAGGGGGGATGTGGATTTCCAAGGTGATTAGTTTGTGGTAGGATCTATCCAGGGAGGAATTGACTAGTGGTGTAGAGCAACGGTTGCCCATGTTAGTAATGACCAGGTCAAGGATGTTGCTACCTCTAGTGGGGGTAAGAACAAGCTGGTTCAGGACATTGGAATTAATGAATTCCAGGAAACGTTGAGCAAGTATATTGGTACATGAGTAGTTTTCCCAGTTAATGGAGAGGTAGTTGAAGTCACCCAGTATGAGACTGTTAGGTTGGACCCTAATATTCTCCAGGGTACTTAGGAATGTGGAGTGTGAGTCTTGACATGGTTGGGGCCCTATAGCAGGCTATGACCTGAATCACTGTCTTACCCAGTGTTAGCTGCACCTGAAGTATCCCAAATGCATTATGTTGGGCTACCAGTCTGGAGGTGTGCGCATCCTTTATGAATATGGAAACACCACTGCCTTTGGAGCTTCGGTCCAAGTTCTGAGGCCGAAAGGTGGGGAATTAGTTATAGCTTGGTAGTGCAGGGGTGCTTTCTGCTGCCCTGAACCAGGTCTCTGGTATGGCACAAATGTCGATGTTCTCCATTTTAAGAAGTGCTTCAAGCAAGTGCATTTTGAGATTTAGACTTCTAGCATTGAGCAGCATGACCCTCAGATTGCATTTGTTTGTAGCTGTTACGGTGGTAACTTGGTCTTTGGAGCACCGCCTAAGAAAGGCACTATAGGGGTGCCAAGAGCCTTGGCCAGTATCCAGAAGCCCAGGGGTGACAGATGTAGGCCATCTGTGCCAAAGCATTGAGGTCTGTCAATCATGTCATCTCAGGCAGACAGATACTGGATCCCCTTAGAATAACACCAGAAACTTAACCAATTGTTGAAATTAATCATTTTCTGCTTGTACTGTGGTATCATTTGGGGTGATGGTAGGATGCTGCTCAGGGCTAGGGTCATACCCACCTACCCACCTGGGCTACATAATCCAAGAACTCCTCCATGTCTCTTTTCATGTAGTCCAGGGAGGTACTTCGCAGGTCATTCACACCCACATGTACAATGACACAGTCATATTTGTACCTGTTGTTGAGGGAACTGTGTGTGTGCATTATGTGGTGGATCCTGGTGCCTGACTGGCAGCTGACTGTTACTTTCTCCTTATTCAACCTAGTGAGTGGGACATCAGTGTGCCTCACTATCGAGTCACCTATGACTAGTGTGTTAGGCATATTGTTTTGCCTTAGGGGCTTTGGTTGAATGGCACACTGTTTAGGAGAGTTATGTGTCTCGTGATTAGTGTTGTGTTTTGGTGGTCGAGTGCTTTCTTTCTTGGAGGTCTCTGCTGTTTGGGTAGATTTTTATTGAGAGCCTTCATGAAGGTGGGTGTGTGGTTTGTGTTTTTATGTGAAGGCAGTGCTGGTGTGTGTTCTGGAGGGCTATGTGTTCCATGTGGTGTAGTGCAAGTGTTGACCTTCTCCTCTTGACCTCTTGGCTGGAGAGTGTGTGGCTAGGAACAAACATGTAAATAATGTGAGACAATAATTACACAGGTGTGATTAGAGGTGTAACTAGCTATACTGGCACCCATTGCAATCCCCCGATCTGTCACCCTTCTCAATGTAAAAAAAAAAAAAAATTCCGTTCCCAATCTAAAACTCCTTATGCAAGCATCAAGCCAAGTCCCATCTACATTCTTCAACTCTGACTTGACTTAAAAAAAATAAAAAAGCTCTTCTGTACTGTATTTTTAAACTACAGCAAACTCTTTGCTACAGTGACTTCAAATTAAAGAGGGGCTGCAGGAGATGGCTGAATGGGGTGGAGACAACTAGAAAGGGGTGGGTCCAACAATAAAGGGGCAGAGCTATATTACAGTGGGATTAACACTGACTATGCTTAACATTTTACATAAAATAAGCGCTCAGACACTATTGAATATGCTGAATAGTCTACCATCCAATAGTAGACTAAAGTGCATTTCAGAGCTAATGAGGTGTTTAGGGTCTACTGTAACACAAAAAACCTAAACACCTCTAAACAGTAAAAAGTGGTTGTCTTGATTGCATGAAACTATTATGACTCCACATGATGTAGTAAATGTACATTGTACTGTATGAATTAATCTGCGTTTTGTACAATGCCAAATAAAAAAGTAGGGAGATTTGGAAATCTCACTGTAATATCTTAATTTATTATTCACAATTCAATGCCTAATGTGCCAGTGATTCTGAGAGACAGTGACATTATCTCAAAGTCAATGCAAATTGCTATTACTGTTATCACAGTTGGAAGGCAGAGCACTTTGCTACATGTATATATGCTGGTGTGAAGACTTACCTATGCAGTATGCTGCAAACAGTACTTCTTACTCTGTTTCTGCACCTGAAGAGATGCTGTGGTCTGATCTGGAACACACTAAGTCATACTGGATTTCATTTTTGTTTCCTTTTTCTGGACACACAAAAGGGACCATTTCAAGTTTCCCAAGCAAATGCAGTATTCGCTGTACCTTAGTACCAAATAAGTGCCTCCGTTGTGTTCCTCCAGATATTTCTTAGGTTTCTTACTTGAAAATAAATTTAATTTTTTCTCTCTTTATTTTATGCAAATAAATAACTCTTTGGTTGAAGTTTGTTATGCTCTGTATTAACTTTTATTCTGTGGAAATCTTAGCCAATGTATTAATTCTTTCCTGCCTCGTACTGTGAAGAAACGTTTTAATTCTTTTGAGTATTGAGAAACTCCTTTCTGCCTCAGCAGTTGACACTGGTGTGGTGGTTATAAACAGCAACACAGTAAAAATGTCTGAAAACACACTGACCATTGAGTTGTCCACGGAGAATTTTAACATCTTGGCTGCATTGCCACTTGCTGCAAAGTCCTCACGGCAATATGCCACTCCCAAGTTCCATTTTAATTTGTTCCCTCAACAGAATGGATCATTTTTTATTGTTGCTGTGAAGAGATTTTCTGGAAACTCTTTTATGTATGCTGAAAACTTTCCAGGCAGTAACAGATGAGAAACCTGAAGATGCCCAGTTTGTTCAAACCATGATGTTACCTGGAACTTTATGACATCACACACTTCTTTACAGCAATAGACAATGTTTGATGCAGTGGTTGGGATCTTGATGGACCTCGGCTATGTCTTGCCAGGATGTTCTCTGTCTGTAGGTGCTGTTCTGCAATACTGTCAGTATCTGATATGACACTGTCAATTGCATTCAAAAATATGTTTACATCCTTTTCAACTGTGGTTGCATCTGTGGCACGACACTGAAATTGCCTGTACAGAATGTCAACATGGGAGGGTACATAATGGAAAACAGTCAGCTAAAACTTAAATTTATCATCTTCAAGTGTTCGCATTAGCCCATTTGCTTCATGTACAGTTGCTGCAGCAGATATAGGACACTTGTTCAAATAATAAAAACACTCGTAACAGCAAATCCAAGTTGTTATACACTGCATTTACAGTACAGATATTGAAATACCACCATGTTCCAGACATTTGTGGCATGTGTTGTGCTACTATATTGTCCAGAGGAGTTTGTCTTTGAATTGAGCATGAAAAAAGGTTGGAATTCCACAAAGACTTAAAAAAATGCTCTTTCTTCGGTATTATGCACTGTGGCTCTTTGCATTACCACATTAAGTTGGTGTATGTAATAAGCTATTTTAAATTCTTGTCTTATGACGGCCAGGGCCCTATGCTGAACTCTACTCTAAAAGATGCACCATCATAACTCTGACAACCCACTTTTTCATGGAGGTTTCCCACTACGTCCTTCAACAGTTCACTTATCACACTGGTAATATGCTTTACAATCTGTCCAGGTGGTATAAAATATCCCCAAAAAATGTTCTAGCACCTGTCCATTAACAGCATAATGGAACACAATGGAAATGTGCCACAGCCCTGCAACATCGATGGTTTCATTTGCAATTACTGCTTCAAATGTTGTAAATAATCTCCTTTTTCATTTCTTCTCTGCATATTGTTAGCATACAAGCCCAGGATTCATTCTGAACTATTTTTGATTTTCCTTTAAAAACAATTGAAGTTTTTATGTGTTTGGCCAATTTCCGATCAATCCTGCAGGTGAAGCCTACCAGTCTGTGGAACATTCCAGCACTCAGTGAGTCTTCAGATTCCTCATGGCCTCTCAAAGCTACTTCTTCAGCACGCAACGTGATGTAGTCAGTTATATGTGATAGAACATGCTGGTTTTCTTCTACTTTCTTGTTGTGTCTTTTCACTGATAAATGGTATCCAGTACTTAATTGAGACCTAATAGCCATAGTTCCCAACATTGCTAGGCTCATTTGGTTGTCAAAATGTCTAGCAGACTGTTCATGTTTTCTAGTCTTTTCTGTCATTCTCTTCAGGTCATTCACACCCTTTCATGTCCAGGCATCTTCTCCACTGAACAATATTTATGGGAAGCAGTATAAATTGTTTGTTTCCTCACACCCAAAGATCCAGATGTGCCTGTCTTAGACTGAGCTGCTGAAGCTCCTCGTGTATGTTCATGACCTACGTTTACCTTGAGACTCCATCTTGAAATCTGATGTGGGTCTTCCAGTCCTCTTGATACTTAACTTCTCATCAAAAATCAAGTCTCTAATATTAATAGATTGTAGATAGGCCACTGTGTCAGTCGAATCAATCTGTCTGGTATTGTGGTGGTAGTAACCCTGAAGTAAACATATTACAGAAATGACACTGAATTAAACATATTACAGAAATGATTAAGTGCCACTGTTGTTTACATTTTAAGTACAGTTTCATGTGCAGTGCTCATTTCATTAACAGCCCCACCCCATGCCCATGACCTACCTAAAGTATCTGGCTTGGCCTTGCCAGGATTAAAAAAATAATAATAACGCTTTTGCTAATGTATTTTTGATGCACAGACTGTCACAGCTTGCTTTCTGTCTTTTTTTCTACAAATACACATTAGTCCTGAGCCAGAATAAAACAAGGTCAATCATTTCATTGCCCAGAACAGTTTCTGCTTTGATCCCTCCAGGATTAAAATAATAATAGACTTGTATTAGTTTAGTTTTGCTGCACAGAAACAGCAGTCACAGACTGTATGCTTACCTTCCAGCACACATTAGTCTTACAAAGCTTGAATTACAGAAGTAAATGGCAGGAGCAGTCATTTCATTCACAGATTGGCATAGCCGCCTGTCCCAATTACCTACCCAAAGTACCCTGGTTTGAGCCTAGAAAGTTAAAAAAAAAACAAGACAGTTACATTACTGTATAGCTTTGACAAAAACATTAGCCAAAGTTAAGCTCTTTTACTCACTACATCTTACTCCACCCAACTGCACAGTAGTCTTGCAAAGGCAGAAGTACAACATAAATAGCAGGACCAGTCATTTAAGTTACAAACAGTCCTCTCCCTGTCCATTACCTGCCTTCAGTAGAGGGTTTGTCCTTGCCAGCATTAGTAATAATGTTTTCATTAATGTGTTGATGCATGCAAAAGTTTGCATTCTATCTTGTTTTACCCAAATGCACATTAGTCCTACAAAGCCAGGATTATTACACCAAAGCTACAGTGCCAAACATTTCATCCGCAAACAGCCATCATATCAACTGCCGACCTAAAGTATCTACTTTGACCTTGCCAGGATCAAAACAAAAATAGCAATGACTGCATTAATTTACTCCGTTGCACAGAAACAGTAGTTACAGGCATGTATGACAGCTGACTTGACCCAAATACACATTAATCTTGCAAAGCCACAATTACAACAGTAAACAGCAAGGCCAGTCAACTCATTTCATTCACAAACACCCCCATTACCTAACTAAAGTAGCTGCTTTTACCCTTCCAGGATTAAAGTAGAAACAATGGTTACAGATGGGTTGCATACTTGCATTACTTTCATTTTGTTGACAGAAACATTAATCACAGTGTGCCAGCCAAGTACACATTTCATTTTATTTATTTTACTTTTGTTTAGCCAGGTTTCTACAACCAGATTTAGTAAAAAAAAAAAAAAAAAAACCTTTTCGGCATATATCCGGGGAGAAAAGCTCTAACATATTACAAACATTTTTAAACAGACATTCAGTACACATACATTAAGAATTATTCATACACTTGCTAATTAGATTACATTCATCTGAAAGTACAGACTGAAAACTATTACAGTTTTGCAAAGCCGGAATTACAAAAATAGTAAACAGCAGGACCAGTTGTTTCACTCACACATACCCCCAATTACCATTGCCTACCTCACCCACAGTATCTGATTTAAACTTGTGAGGTTAAAAGACAAAAAAATGATGAGACTGCTATTAATGTAGGCATCTTTCTTCACATAAACAATACTTGTAAGTTCAGAGCTTCTGGTCGATCTTATTTCACTCAAATGGGAATGCAAGAGTAAGATGAGTTACACTCATCAGCAGCCGTGTCATATATGTAGATTATGTGACAGGCTACTGACCCTCACAGTCCAGTCGGCATCTCCATTCCTTAAAATCACGATAACTTTTGGGCATCTTCTTTGATGCTTGCTAAAATTCCAATTCAGATTATTTTAAAAACAGTCTGGCAACAAGAAGCCAGAAGTTTTCTTTTCTTTTCCTTTTTTTTAAGACAATCGGAACTTGAGCATGCATGTTTGCAGCTCCCAAGTTCCACAAAAAAAAAAAAACACCCACGTCCTTGGCTCCTCGCACTGCTTTGCAGTTCCTATGAGCTCATCTGTAAAGTAATAAGTAAATTCATCTTTTTTTTAACATATTGTCAAAGTGTGTGGGGGGGGGTGCAGCCCAGCAGTACTACGAGACTCCCCTGGTTTGCAAC